>NW_027249250.1:285000-307500 GCF_030848795.1 Temnothorax nylanderi
AACAATCTTTATAAATTTCTTTCTAAATAAAAATATTCTACACAATCGGAAAACTATTTTACAACATGAGTAAAGAACGAAGTCAAAAAGCGAAATAATCAATTTTGACGCGATTAAAGGGGATCATCAATGGCGATTGTATTAAACTCTAGTCCATACTGTTGTAAGAATCGCGGATTATGCGTGAAAATTGTAGAGTTTCTTGACAACTCTTATGTACAGATGGATTCAAGTGTTTCTGGCTTCATTCATCTGGTCCCATGCCTACTTGTTCAGCATGTCCGTTCATTACCAGTTCTTCAGTAAGGGAAATTAGCTTTAAAAAATCAATTAATTTTAATTAATTTGCGCATCTGCAAAAAGATTCTCGAAGATTGGATAATAATAACTACTTACTTCATAATTTTGTATCATAAAATAAATATTTGCATAAATATTAGTTTGAATGCGACCTTCAATCTGAGTTTGGGCAGCAACTCCCTTTGAGGAACAATTTTGTACCACATTGTAAGCTTCTGTCGACCATTTACCTGCAAAAGAGTAACATCAAAGTATAATTACATATCCAAAGATAAATAATTTTGAGTGTAGAGATGTATATATCTAAAATCTACTTACACGTAGGAGTTGATAATAATCTCGTTGATTGAAATGTGGCTTGGATCAGTCAACTAGCGAAACTGTAATATAATAATAAATCGATTAGAATTTTCGGAAACATTACTTCATACAATTCTTTCACACGATGACGGTTAATGTTAATTTTCGATTACCTTATTATTACGTTTCGCGTGTTCTATACTTGTCGTCATGACGAAACATCTGACCGAGACATTGCGCTTCTTGGCTATCTCAATATATCTCTTTCTCGAAGCTGGATCAGGATAGGTATTGTCTATAACTATACTTTTTCCTTGATTCAAGTATTGTTGGACTGCAGCAATGCACTTCTGCCAGCTGCCTAAAGTGTCTCTGTTGACGTATCCGTATTCCTTCAGATAATTCTTTGCAAAATGCGATTTTCCGGAGTCTGGACTGCCGACCATAAGTACCACCTGTTAATGGATATCTATAATCACGAGGAAAGAGCGGGCCTCTGTTCACATTTGACGTTCACGATGATATTCGTGTTATGCACGATGCTTCTGTCGAAACCGAGGAATCACATGCCGGAAAAATTTTACTTAGGTATTTATCATTAAAAGAATACTTTGTATAATTCTCTTTTATGTTATTTCTCATTAGATCATGGTACGAGAGGAACAAACACATTTTTCCAGCGAGTAGATGGGAACCTTTTGATCCAACGAAAAGTTATGACAAGTATACAGTGTCGGATAAAAATAGGAAGAAAGATAAAATCTGATAAACTCAGATTCAACGAATTGTCTAATTTAGTTTAAATGATTCAGATTCAAAGGACTGTAATTTAGTAGAGCTACATAATCGAGTAAATGAATTAAATATTATCACATAACTGAATGAATTTGAATCTGAATCCTTTAAACGAAATTGGACAATTCGTTGAATCTAAGTTTATCAGATTTTATCTTTCTTCCTATTTTTATCCGACACTGTATACTTGTCATAACTTTTCGTTGGATCAAAAGGTTCCCATCTACTCGCTGGAAAAATGTGTTTGTTCCTCTCGTACCATGATCTAATGAGAAATAACATAAAAGAGAATTATACAAAGTATTCTTTTAATGATAAATACCTAAGTAAAATTTTTCCGGCATGTAATTCCTCGGTTTCGACAGAAACATCGTGCATAACACGAATATCATCGTGAACGTCAAATGTGAACAGAGGTTCGCTTTTTCCTCGTGCCTAATCGCAATATTACATACATTAAAATAACATGCCAACATTGTGATATTGCTTCATAAGTTTTATCACTTAGTATCTTTACCTTAGTTACAATAAAATCGTAAAACGTATAATGGTGCGGTAATATAAGAAAGATCCTCCTTGACATACATTAACTGATCTACCATTACTGTTTTAAGCTCGCTGAATTCACGCTTCAGAACTTCTAAACATCTCTGAAGAAGCTGATAAATAGAATTACCTGTATGTGAAAATTTAATTTATGCAGTAGAACATTATATATCACGCCAATGTTACTCCAAAAGTGACACTGGAGTATTTTATTAACTTAAAAATTCTCTAAATCACTGAGACATTCACCTTTCTTCATTATAACACTCCGACGATAGCCAGATCCATCCCAATAACTGAATGTGATCTCAATTTCTTCTTCCTTCAACGCGTTCTGCTTTCTAGCCCATTCTTGCCTCAATTCTTCCTTAAGTTTATTTTCCTCCTCCTCCCTTTCCCTATCTGGCAAGAAACTTGTATCTACATCTGGATTTTTCTTAATCTTCTTAATCGCGAGGCCATCAGATTGCTCATTTTCTGACTGCGGGGATTTTTCGGCATTGTCTTCGTCCAGATTAAAAGACAAAGCTTGAATCTGTCTCTTCTGTTTGTTCTTTTCTTTTCCTGCTCTTTTTCACGTTTCTTGTATCAAAGCATGATATGTATGACTAGATGACATTCAGAGCACTGGGCGAAAATCACATGTATATATATACTAACCTATACTACGTTTACGCGAGCGTTACTTAATTCTGTATAGTAACTTACGAAAACAATACGATAACTTACGATAATTCCTTCGCGTAAATGGGATCTCTTCGGCATCAGCTCCATGCCGTCAATATATCTAGGTTAACCTGTGTAAACACTCGCGTAATCGCGTAAACGTAGTATAGTAAGTAACAGTAATATATATAGAATAATAGATATATAGGATAATTACATATAAAACAATTACCTTGAATTAATCGTCGCGTCGCGTAAAGAGTCACGGTCGGTCTCGCTCCGACTCACTACCGTGTCTCTCGATAGGTTCTTTTTCTTCTTGAATAATGGCCTTTAAGCAGTACTGCTCCAAATAGGCCAGTGCGAACCAATAGTCGTATGAGCCTCAACGGCGTGTCTCATCACTGTTGAAAGCCGCGAGGGCGTCGATACCAGATAGGACGTCAGATGGCTGCCGCCGACGGCTGCGCACCCGGCGTGTCGCAGCCGAAACGGCACTCGAATGATGCTGACAGTACCCGTTCCCGCCGGAGGAGAACTAAGGCTGAATTCCCATGGAGTTGCACGCAGCAAGTAGGAGACGAACGAATTGGTGAGAGGGGTTGGACAAGAAATGAAGAATGTCTTTGGGGGAGTGAGGGAAGTTTTCTTCAATATGTTTGAGTAGGTAGGAGGCTTTCTCGGAAAACAGTTCGCAATCAAATACTACATGATTAATATCTTGGATGGGGTTGCCACAAGGGCACGCCCCGGAGTCTATGATGTTTTTTCTGGCTAAATTATGATTCAGATTATCATGTCCGCTACGCAATCTATTTGTCAATACTATTTCTTTTCTTTTGAACGGCTTTTTATAAAACCATGGACGGTCCTTACTCGAATGAAAATGATTGTAAAAATGGACGCCTTTGTGTGAGCCGCGACACCTGAGGTATTCACTAGTAAGTACACGCATTTTGCTTTTAAAGACGGAGTAGTAGTCGCTGTGCGGTATCCTGAAGTCAGGAACATCGCCTCTTTTAGAGGCTTCTTTGGCAATCTTATCCGCCATTTCATTGCCCGTGATTCCACGATGGGAGGGAATCCAGGCTAGCTGAAGGTTGGTGTTTCTGCAAGAGATCTGGTATATTTTTTCTTTAATGCGGGGTATAATGTAATTTTGCTGATTAGTGGCATTCGAGCATATGTTGTCCAAGACGCTCTTGGAATCAGAAAAAATTACCGCTTTCTCAAGGTCCAATTGATCAATGACTAGGAGTGCTTGGAGGAGAGCCCATGCTTCAGCCGAAAAGATGGTGGTTTCAATGGGCAGTTTGTGTTGTAGTTGGAAATCCAGATCGGGTGAATATACACCAGCACCAACGTATTCCGATTCTTCTTTAGAGCCGTCTGTGTAGAAAGAAATCGCATTCCTCCTCAGGTCTTGGGTACGTTCAAGAAAGATTGAATTAACATTTTGGATGTTAGGGTGGAAGTGGATGGGAGTGTAGCGAATAATGTGGACTAGTGAATTGACTCTCGATAGGTTAACTGAACTGACAGTGACAGCGCACTGAACGCACTATCTGCACTGCGCGCAGTACACACACGTATTAACTGAACTGACTGTGACAGCGCGCTGGCGAAAGCGCCGCCAGTGTCGAAAAAGTGAAAAGGACGCGATTCCAGCCAATGAAATGATGGCATGGCTGGCATGAGAGACGGTCGACGTAGAAAAAGTATCTTAAAAATAAATTTTCACATTTGGACTTTGCGTCGCAATATCTCCGCTCGTAGGGCACGTAGCGGAAATATTATAAGAGAAACCCCCCCCCCTAATTCGACCCCAAGCTATCGATCAAGCCTACTTAGAACTTGATCCGTTCACTCGTTATCGAGATCTCAACATCTCGAGTTCTCGCAACTTGTCGCGTCGCGTAAAAGAGTCACGGTTGGTCTCGCTCCACGTGTACTTGGCGCGAGACACTACCGTGTCTCTTGATCTATGATTTTAATAATTATTTCTCCTAGGATTATTAGAATTTTATTTGGGTGGGATGGATTGGGGTTAGTTTCTTATTGTTTAGTAATTTACTATCAAAACTTTATATCTTATAATTCAGGAATAGTTACTGTTTTATGTAATCGAGTGGATGATGTGGGGTTGTTGATAAGGATTGGGTTATTGTTAATAAAAGGGAGGTGAAATTATTGAATGTTAAGGGAGGATAAATTATTAATATTCATAATATTATTAGCTGCAATTAGAAAAAGAGCTCAAATTCCTTTTTCTACGTGATTACCCATGGCAATAGCAGCTCCAACACCAGTTTCAGCGCTAGTTCATTCTTCAACTTTAGTTACTGCTGGGGTTTATTTAATGATTCGATTTAACAGATTTTTATTAGGGAGTAAAGTAAATTTATTTTTATTATTTTTATCAGTTTTGACTATATTTATATCTGGGTTAATAGCTAATGTTGAAAATGATTTGAAAAAAATTATTGTTTTATCTACTTTAAGGCAGTTAGGGTTAATAATAATGATTTTAAGAATGGGGATAAAGATTGTTGCTTTTTATCATTAATTAACTCATGCAATTTTTAAATTTATGTTATTTATGTGTACGGGGATTATTATTCATTCTATAATAAATAATCAAGATTTTCGTTTGTTAGGGAATTTAAATAAAGTAATTCCTTTTACTATAATGAGATTTATAATTTCTAGTTTAGCCTTGTGCGGGTTCCCATTTATAGCTGGATTTTATTCAAAGGATTTTATTATAGAGGAAGTATATATATTAATAGCAAATATATTTTTAGTAGTTTTAATTTTAATTTCTTTAATATTTACTGTTTCTTATTCTATTCGTTTATATTATTACATATTTTTTTTAAATATAAAATTTTATAGTTATTATAATTTAAAAGAAAATAATTTAATGAACTTATCTATAATAATTTTAGTAATGATAAGAATTTTTGTAGGATCTATATTAAGTTGATTGTTTTTTTATGATTTATATGGGGCTTATTTAAGGGCGGGATTGAAACTATTAACTTTAAGAAGTTGTATGTGTGGATTAATCATTGGGATATTTTTAGCTTTTAATAATTTTATAAGAAAATTTTATTATTTAAATTTTTATGTGAGTTCAATGTGGTATTTAAATTATTTATATTTGTGATTGTATAATCCTTTAAATATTGTGGGGGTAAAAGTGATAGAGGTAGATATATCTTGATTAGAATATTTAGGAAAAAATTCATTCATATATATAATTCAATATTTTTGTGTTAAATTTGTGACAATACGCGTATTCGTCACTAGCGGTACGGCCCTGACGGCCAGCTAACACGCGCTCGGCGTCACGGCACACGTGTTCCTGTGCCCGAGCGGTGGGGCAGCCCCCACCGCTCGCTAACTCGGGGTATAAGTAGGGGACTCGAGCCGACACCGAGACCAGTCCTGTCCAGCTCCTGCTCCCGACACGACCACTCTCCGAGACCGCTTAACCAGGTTGGGTGCCCCCAACCTCGTCCTCCGTGCAGAGAACGGGTGCCCCCGTTCTCACCTGGGTGCCCCCAGAGTACGGGCCTCCCAGCCGGGTGTCCCCGGTTGGTTTACCTGCCCTCTCCTGCCGTTGGGTCGGGCGCCCCCGACCCTTTCCGCCGTACGGAAGACGGGTGCCCCCGTCTTCAAGCCGGGTGCCCCCGGTGTACGGGCCGCTCGCTCGGGTGCCCCCGAGTGAGCTCCTGACCACCTGACCGTCCGCATAAGGCAACCGTGCCTCCGCGAATCCGTCCGCGTAGTTATAAGTCTAGCGATAAGTACTTGTCCGCGAATTTAAGGCAACCGCGCCTCCATCTCTTGTCCGCGAATTCAAGGCAACCGCGCCTCCGTCTCTTGTCCGCGAATTTAAGGCAATCGCGCCTCCGTCTCTTGTCCGCGAATTCAAGGCAACCGCGCCTCCGTCTCTTGTCCGCGAATTCAAGGCAACCGCGCCTCCGTCTCTTGTCCGCGAATTCAAGGCAACCGCGCCTCCGTCTCTTGTCCGCGAATTCAAGGCAACCGCGCCTCCGTCTCTTGTCCGCGAATTCAAGGCAACCGCGCCTCCGTCTCTTGACCGCGGATTCACCCCACACACATACACAGCGGCTCAGCAGAGCAACACACACCCACGCACATACACTCACACCCTCCATCAATTTGTATTACCAAATAGAGAATAAGGAATAAAGTTTTTGTGAAACCAACCAGTGTCTCCACGTTTTCTCATCCTGGCCCGGCGAGCTAATTCCGAGCGGGGAAAACGCGATTGTTACAAATTTATATATAAGATATATATGTTTGTATATTTATTTATTAATATTTTGGGGTGAATATATTTATTATTTTAAAAATTTAAATAGCTTATAAAGGCATAAAGCATAATATTGAAGATATTAAGAAAATTAGTGGATTTTTAAATAAATATATAGAATATTATTTTTATAGTGAAAATATAATGTTTTTTAAACTATATTTAAATTATTAATTATTTTTATTTTTAGAATATAGAATATATAAAGGGTAATTAAGTGGAGGATGGTGAATAATATTTATTATTTCTTAATTTGGTTAAAACTAATTTTATTTATAATTAAAGAAACTTAAAGTAATATGATTTAGAAATTTATCATAGGTAATGAATTAGAAGTTTATTTTAAATTACTTCAACTAGAAAGTTAAAAAGTTTTAATGGAATTATTAACAATAATTTACCTCTATCTTGGTTTTAGTTAAAAGATTTTTTAAAGTTCTCTTAGATTTTTATATTAAATCAAGTATTTAAGTCGAAATTAAATTATAATTTTTTACTTTAAGTGGTAAGATATATGAGAAAATTTATAATTTTTAAATGCAATTTAAATGTTTTTATTTTAAACTAATATCCTTGGAAATGATTTTATAAATTTTAGATTTTTCAATCAATGGATTGTTCAGTATATTCTAAGAATAAACCAAAAATTAGAATTATAATAAATATTACAGAAGTTAAAATTATTGGTAAATTAAATATTTTAAATATATGAATTAAAGGGATTAAAAGGGCGATTTCGATGTCAAAAATTAAAAAAATTAAACTAATTAAAAAAAATTGAATTCTAAAGGGTATGCGGGGGAGGGGGGTGACATAGGGTCGAAGCCACATTCAAATAGGGAAATTTTTTCTCGGTCTTGAAAAGATTTTTTTGAGATTAAATAATTTAGTATTAATAAAAGGGTAGAAATTGTTAATAAAATACTAATTATATAAGTAAGTTAGATAATTATTTATATTAAAGTAAATTAAATTTTTTAATTGGAAATTAAATGTAATAAATTAATTATACTATATAAATTATAAAATTTATTAAAAAAAGATAAATTTATAAAAAATTAGAATCTTTATCAATAGATTGAGATGTATAAAAATAATCATACGATATCTACAAAATGTCAGTATCATGCAGCTGCTTCAAATCCAAAGTGATGATAGGAAGAGAAGTGAAGAATGTTTATTCGAAAAAGACATACAGTAAGAAATAAAGTTCCGATAATTACATGTAAACCATGAAATCCTGTAGCAATGAAAAAAGTTGAGCCATAAATTGAGTCTGCAATAGTGAATGGGGCTTCTTTATATTCAATAATTTGTAAAATAGTAAAATAAATTCTTAAAATAATAGTAAAATAAAGACTTTTTTTCTTTCTTTAAAATTTTTATTTAGTATGGCATGGTGTCTTCAAGTAACTGTTAAGCCTGATAAAATTAAAATAATTGTATTTATTACAGGGGAGGGGTTTAGATTCTCCCTCGGATGAGAGAGGAGTAAGGTGTCTTCTACCCTAGGGTAATTTGACACAAACAAAATTAAGCCCTTCCAAAAGAATACAAGTAACTAGTGCACATAGGACCCTAAATCACCTTCCCAATCTTCTTTAAAAAATTAAAAATAATATAAATCAAATTCCAATTCCTGCCCTTGATAAGTCCATACAAATCAATTTCCGCAAGATAACCCACAGCTCTGAGATCTTCGTCCATCTTGATTCTCAGTTCGTCATATCTATTACAACGCAGCAAAACGTGGTTCAAATCCTCACATTCGCATCCACACTCGCACCTCTCCGAATCCACATAGCCCTTCTTACGAAGGAAAACTCCTAAATTGAAATGGTTTGCTCTCAACCTATTAATGAGAGTGACAAAATACTTTTCGGCATTGATTTTGCTAAACCAGGGCTTACTAGCCGTCTCATCATAAAAATTGTCGAAATAGAAAGAACCCTTATAGGCAGAGTCTCGTTTAATAGAAACCCGAGTAGCAGTCCAGGTCTCCTCCCTAGCAATGGCCATCAAGTCTCCAACAGGAACCCCAATATCAAGGTCTGGTTCTTCCCGAGACGCCTCCTTAGCGAGCACGTCCGCAGCCTCGTTGCCGGCAATGCCAACATGCGACGGGATCCATACCAAAACCACTCTCTTATCATATTCCTTCTCAAGTGCATAGATATACTGCCTGGCTTCCGTGGCATATCGGCTCTTATGAACGTTTAAGAGATTATTACCTATAGCCGAAAGAGCGGATTTACAATCGGACATAACGATGATGTGTCCATCCCTTGAGTCACGCTGAAAGATCATGAGCCTCAAAGCAGCTTTGATGGCGAAAACCTCTGCGGTAAATGATGAGCACTGTTTAGGTAAGCTAATTTTATAAGCGATTTCCTGGTCATCCAAGACCAAACTCGCGCCAGTAGCACAGCAAGTAGGATCATAGGATCCGTCAGTATAGATGATCTCCGAAGAGCGATTCAGGTCATACTTGGACAGGACGTCATCAATCATCGACTCATCAGAATATTTGCTGTTTGACTTTCTAATTAGCCCAATAGAGAGATCGATCGTAGGCACAAACGTGTGGGCCTCAAAGGATCCCTGAAAGATCTCGTGTTTTCTTGCAGGGCCAATACGAGGCCTGACAGGGATAAAATCCTTCCAAACTCGAGATAACAGAGACATCCCATACGTAGGCTGGCGATAGCGAACATAAACCTCGCAATCATACATCTTCTGTATCCTATTACATAAACCTGTAACATTGTATGCAGCAATCTTGTAAATAAAGTTTCTAGCTAGCATCTCAGCGCGATCCTTCAACAACCTAACTTTTGCCTCGGCGATAATGACGTTGTTAGGGGTACTATTCCTATAACCCAAAGCAGTCCGAATGCCCTTGTATTCCGTTCTCTCCAACTTGAGCTGCGTGGCAGAATCCCTGGGGAAGTACACATAACTGCCGTAGTCAGTAACGGATCTAACAAAGCTCTTATATAGCATGAGGGCCGTGTTGACCTCCAAGCCTTTCGAGACTTTGCATAAGTATCTAACGACGGAGTTGGCTCTATCGACCTTCCCTCTTACCTCCTGGACCTGGCGTGAAAACTTAAGCCCATTGTCAATCCAAATACCGAGAAATTTGGCTCCCTCGCTGTTAAAAACCTCACAGTCCTGAGCCCAGATGCTTTGGGTTCTATCACATAGTCCATACTTATTGAACTCTACCAAAACGGTCTTATATATATATATGAGGTTCAATATCCAAGCCGATGGTTTGCAATCTTCCCGCGATTAGGTTAACCGCCCGCTGGAGGAGAATCCGGTTACGCTGTCTATTGGGGCCACGCACGTACAGACCGACATCATCGGCAAACTCAACAGCCTCCACACCCTCTGGTAAGTCAGAACAAAGGCCCCCCGTATAAAGGGAGTACAACGCCGGGCTCAGAACAGCGCCTTGCGGGAGCCCCTTAAAGACGAGACGTTCAATGAATTCTTGAGAATTGACAATGAAACGGACCGATCTCAGGTATAGCCATTTACATATGAACCTAACGATACCTGCGGGGCAATCTAGCGCTATCAATCTGTCGATCATAATGCGAAAGTCCACGTTGTCATATGCAGATGACACGTCGAGAAACGCAGCAAGCGTGTACTCGCCTGTGCACAGAGAAGCCCAAATATCCGACGTAATCTTGGTTAAGTTGTCAATACAAGATTTACCCCTGCGAAAGCCATTCTGGGAGGCGCTGTATTTGTCCTCACTCTCGGCCCACCAAATTAAGCGCTTGTTAACCATGCGCTCGCACAACTTACCCACACATGAGGACAGCGAGATCGGGCGAACTTTCTCTTTACCGGGTTTGTCAATAAAGATAACCTGGTACCTCAACCATTCGCTCGGCAAGACATCTAAGGACCAAATTACATTAAAAAATTCAAGCAAACAAGTGCGACCGGACTCCGGCAATTCCTTGATCATTTTATATTCAATACCATCGAGGCCCGGGGCTGAATTTCTCTTAATCATATTTATAGCTCTATCCAGTTCCGAGCGCTGGAACAAAATGTTAAGAGACGAATCTCCAAGCTGAGCACCAGGCGAACAGGCAGGGTCCGCCCCAACGAAGGGGGGAGCAAGGTTGTCGATCGTCTTCCTAATCTCAGTCTCCCTGTTCTTTGTATGCCAGCAATTCCATTGCACGTTTTTCCTAGGATTTTTAAGAATTCTGATAGTGTTCCATACGTAGCTGAGGCTGGTAAATCGATTAATGCCCGCACAGAATTCTTCAAAGTTTTTTTTCTTCTTGAAGTTGACAGTTTTCCTAGCCAAGGCGCATAAACGCTTGTATTCCACCTACGCATGGATAAATTTATTGTGCTTAAAAGCAGAGAGTGCACGTTTTCTGTCTTGTATGACACGGTCGCACTCGGCATCCCACCATCTGTGGGTAGCCTTGCGTCTAATATTCGCAGGTCGGCGAATATCCGATTCTGGGTTACATCGTCTACCCGAGGCTCGGTCAACCGAATTCCTGAGGATGTCAATAAATTTATTATAATAACTGTTTAAATCCTCCTTGAAAGAATCAATATGTGGAAGCAATTCAGATTTGACAGCGCGGTCCACCGTCTCCTGAAACATCCGCCAATCTGTTCTTATCGTGGAAATTCTATTCGTGATTTTCTTATATGGGAGAGTACAATTGTCAAAAGAGAATGAAATTGGGTAATGGTCGCTACCCCAAGCTTCATCGAGTTGATGGTACTCAACTCTTCCCACTATACCTTCAGAACCGAACAGGAGGTCCAGGTTAGAGTCGCGCTGTCCACGAAGACCCACTCTTGACTTTGTGTCAACATTGACACAGAAGAATCCCAGGTCAAGCATCGTATCGTGCAGCGTCTCACCGCAAGGCTTAGTAGTTTCACAGTTCCAAACCGTGTTATGGGCGTTAAAGTCCCCCAGTATGATAGTATCCTCACTACTGTCCACTTGCTCATACATGGAATTTAAATCCCGTGACGTAACAGAGCCGCGGGGATGTCTATAGACAGCAAAGATGTTCAAATTCCTGTCCAAGTTCTTAGTTCTGATGCCAATAGTATCATATCCAGCTGGGGCCACATCAGCACCATCAATAGCCTCAAACTCAATTGAAGAGCGGACAGAGATCGTGACGCCACCGCTATTCAGCAGGTTTTTACTATGCAGTGTGTTAAAGCCTGCAAAGTATACACGATTATTCTCGGAACACTTAGCCTCAGTCAGAACAACAATATCAAAATCCATAATATGTTTTGACAGCTCATTTCTACTACTCCTATACCCTCGACAATTCCATAACAGTAACTGGAATGTTACCGCGGGGGTAGAGGCGGAAACCTTTCACTATTTCTAGCAACCGAGACTTCCCGACCGAGATCGGGTCCATTAAATTCCCTTACATCATTATGTCTCTCATAAAGCGACTTACCCCTGTCCTGGGCGTAATCATTCGTAATAGCATTCAAAAGAAAAACACGCGCCTCAGGTATTTTGTGCAGTAGCTAAAGAATATCAGATACCGCATCCTTAAACAATCGCCAGTCATCATGACGCTCCGGATTCACGTAGCCCTGGGGCACCACATCACTCGCCGGATCGGCAGCTGCCAACTGCTGTGCTGTTGTGTACATTTTTTCAGCTCAGTACCACATACCATATATACTTTCTTGTCATTGTGTACATCTAAGAATTCGTTGGCCACGGGTGAGTCACGTGCAACCATGTCATCATTATTATCTTGGTGTGTTAAATGAACACCATCGTCGCTTATCCTATTACTATTATCCAGAGCCGCTTTTTTAATAAAAAGATTGCGTGCCTGGGTGTCACTACTATTATCTACGTTACTACCGTCTACTTCCATAGCATCGTTAGGAGAGTTATCACTGTGAAGGGGGGGAAAATTACGTCTCCTACTGATTTCCGCGTCCCTCTGTTTCTTGGCGGAAACATTCCTTTGATCCACAGAATCAGTCGAATGATCCTTTTCCAAAAATTCCTTGATGGCTGTGTCAAACTCCTGTTCCGAAACACCAGTTTTTATCCTCTTGTGAGACTTTCTCAGTGCCTCGACGTCAGAGGCTCGTGGGTTATCGAGCGTTGACTGCGGATCGGCGGAATCCGCCATAACAGAACACTTTAGGAAGCGAAAAACGAATCAAAGCTCCCCCTCCGAGAGGGGAGCACTAAAAGATGGTAATTACAGAGACACCCCCAGTGTAGGATCAATATCAAATCCCCGAGACAGCAAATCTATGTGCACTATATCGGGGAAAGAAAAGCTCAGGCTACTAAGCGGGACACGCGTAGGAAACACGTCCGTCACGAATGGCGGCTCGAACCGAACTCCATTTTATTAAAGGAATATCAAAAGGGTTAAAAGGAATAATACCTAAGGGAGGTCATAATTGTCCAATTTCTATGTTAGGGGCCAGGGAAGAATGAAAGTATGCTCAGAAGAAGGAGAAAAAAAAATAAAATTTCAGAGATAATAAATAAAATTATACCTAAGCGTATTCCCTTGTAAACGTTTAATGTGTGACATCCTTGGAAAGTTGCTTCTCGAGTTACATCACGTCATCATTGAATTATACAAAAAAGAGTTCTAGGGATAGTTAAAATTATGGAGTACCTATAATGGTGAAATCATCTTACTGTACAAATTAAATTATTTAAAATTCTTAATGAAATAAGAATTGGTCATGGACTAACACTTACTAGATGAAAGGGGTGGTTCATAATTAAATTTCTCTTTTATAAAAAGTTAAAAGAATAGAGAATACATAGGCTTGAATTATGGATACAGAGATTTCTAAAATAAATAATAAAATTTGAGATATAATTATAATTATAAAAATTATGAAATTATTGATTGATTGACCAGTTGACCCTAGTAAAGACAATAAAAGATGGCCTGCAATTATATTTGCTGTTAATTGAATTGCTAAAGTAAAAGGGCGGATAATTAGTCTGATAGTTTCAATGATAACTATGAAAGATATTAATAAAAGAGGAGTGCCTTGAGGAGTTAAGTGAGCTATTAAAATATTTAGGTAATTATAAATTCTGTAAATAATTGTTCTAAATCAAAGAGTTAAGGATAGAGACAGACAAAAATTTATGTGTCTAGATGCTGTAAAGATATAGGGAAAGAGTCCTAAAAAATTGTTGAAAAAAATTATTAATAAGAGACTAATAAAAATAATTAGATTAGAATATGAATAAAAGATTAAAATATTAAATTCTTGAAATAAATAAAAAATTAAATATTTTCATAATAAAATTAATTGGGATGGAATAAATCAATATTAGTAGGGGAGGAGGGTAAAAATAATAATTAACCTTAATCAATTTAATGAGAGATTTATAGATGTTGAGGGATCAAAGATTGAAAAAATATTTATTATAATCAATTAAAATAAAGTGATCTCATTGAAGGATGAATATGAATATGAAAAGTTTGAGGAACTGGGGTAATTATAAAATATAAAAAAGATGAGATAGTTAAAAGTAAGCTAATAGTTAAAATAATAATAGTAGATCCTAATAAGGGTCTTATTTGTGGGATTAAAGAATATTAATATATAGAAATTTAATAATTTTAAATTGACAATTTTAAATTTAACGTTAAAGGTTTAACTAATTCTTTCATTAAAAATAAGGTCAATACCTATTATATTTTGATTTAAAAGATCAATACTTTTATTATATTCAGTCATTTAATGAAGTTATTATATAGGGTTTAATTATTGTTAATAAAATAAGTTAATCAATTTTTAAAGTTATTAAGGTTTGTAGATTCAATTACGATTGGTATAAATCTATGATTAGTTCCACAAATTTCAGAACATTGGCTAAAAAATAATCCGGGTCAATTTATAAATAATATAGTTTGATTTAAACGTCCTGGGGTTGAATCTATTTTAATACCTAGGGAGGGGATGGTTCCTGCGTGAATTACATCGATTGATGTAGTTAGTAGACGAATAGTTAAGTTGAATGGTAAAATGCATCGATTGTCGACATCAAGTAAGCAAAATTCATTATTTGTTAATTGATTAGTGGATAACATAAAAGAATCAAATTCAATATTGTTGAAATCAGAATATTCATATCTTCAGTATCATTGATGGCCAATGGTTTTAATCGTAAAATTATTGGAGTAAAGTTCATCGGTAAGGTAGAGAATTTTTAAAAAAGGTATGGCAATAAAAATTAGAATAAATATGAGAATGATAGTTCAAATTAATTCGATTGTATGACCATGAAGTAAATATCGATTAATAAGTTTATTATAAGTTATTATTATTATTATAAAAGTAATTAATATTGCAATAAAAATTAAGATAATTATAGTAAAATCATGAAAAAAAATTATTATATCATAGGTTGGGGAATTTGAGTCTTGGAGTGTGTGCGAGAGTGCGCGGATGCGCGTTTAATGGCGCGAGGAAGACGACCACGAGGAAAGCGGTTCACACAAATCAAATACGTATAAGTCCAATAAAATAAGTATATTACAATAAAGTCTCAATATGTACAATGGATACAGTGTTCCTTTACTTTTAGCAAAGCAAGAAGCCGTAAACGCGCGCACAGATGTTAGTACGGCATGCAGCGGTGGTGAAAGCGTGTTCGCGAAGCGCGATAGCGAAGAGCAAACTCAAAGCGGTGTATACAGCGGTGTTAGCTAGCGTAGTTAAGCGGTTTAGCGAGCGGAGATTCTGGGCGATGGACTTTCGACAAAAAGCCCGGTGCGCGACGAAGCAAGCTCTTTTATACGGGAGCTTCTTCTCGCAATAACCAATTGTTTCGAAGCGTTGTCGGTGACCTCCGATTTTCCCTTGTGATTGGCGGCAAAGGGCTATGGCACGCATTGAGTCGCACCTGATTGGCAATCGACTGCCTACGTCACCGCATCGCGTCGACGCGAGCCGAAACATTGCTAACCGGCCGTTAGCAATGTTGTTGTTTGTCACACCGGTGACTGTTTATAGCGTGGGTTCTCCATCGCGCAAGGACATGAAAACAGCGTTTTGGAAACGTCTTGAAAGGTATCGATTGCGAAATGCCTTTAGAGAAGCCCACGTTATAATGCAAAGTATTCAGAACTTACATATTCGGATTAGGATTTTTATTGAAACGATGAACTTACAATACAGAGAAGGCACGCGCATTGTGCCCTTTCATTTGACGAGACCGATGCACGCTATGATGCACTCGTGATCTCAAACATTCCCGACCGCCTAGGCCTTACGTGACGAGACGGACAGGAAACGGAAGCCTATCAGGTGTCGCGGTAACTGCATTGATTTATTATCGATGGGCGCGATGGATCGCGGCGCGCGCGAGCGACGGCACGACGGCGCTGCGCGACGACACGCGGAGCATGCAATGATCACGTGTTTCGCCGCGAGCGTGATTTCGGGCGCATCGTAAGCAGCGAAAACGCGAGTAAGTACGCGAGTGAATTACCGTGTGACGCGTGGGTGCAGTGATCGGTGAAGTGAACATTTTAGTGCACCGTGATCGCAGGACGTGGTGGCAGAAGGCCATGAGCAATTAAGCGTTGGCTACGCACCTGACAAAGTGCAACCGGTAAGTCGATAAATGCGAATCGACACGACGTGAAACGCGATAAGTGAGTAATATCGCGAAAAGACGGACAGAAATATACGTACGAAGATGAACAGCGATAAACGCGCGAGAAAGCGGACAGTAATAACGCGAGAAAAGATACGCGAGAAACCGGGTGGTTTTCTGTGGCTCACGTATTCTCAACGGTGGTGGTGGGGTCGGTGGTCCCAGGAAGCCGCCCAGAAGTTGGCTGCGGGGTGACACAGTGCGGTCGGCCGTGATGGCATAGATCTCCTCCAAGTAGTGGATTGAGTGCCTGGTCTTGTTCTGCCGGTGTGAGTGTCCGCGCCTGATCGTCCGGACAGTGATCGTCGGTGCGGCAGGTGGTGCGTCGCCATCGCAGACACCGCGCGGTGTAGCGTGGAAGACGGTGTAGCGAGGAGCCTCGAGGGAGGGTGTCGGTCTCCGGTTCGATCTTCCCGACGGCGGATTGAACGACGCCTGTCTTTCGCCGGGATGCGTGACCCTGTGGTCCAGAGGATTGGAGCTGTGGACAGGCTCAAAGTGTTGCGAGCGTGTCGCGTTAAGTTGGTGACCAAAGCGGCCGCAGACAGTTCACGTGGGGGCCCGCCCGCCGTGCAGGGTTCGCGCAGGTCGGGTTGTACGGCGATCGCGTCGTCGACCGGGTCTTCTCCGGGCACGACATCATTAACGGACTTGCGGGTTTTGGCGAGGTTCTTCGGCGGTGATGAGACCGGCCGTCGGACGACGTACCGGCCAGCGGATGTGCGCTCGTGGGTGTGCACGGAGTGTCGCTCGCACTCCTCTTCCTCGGGAGTGAGCGTGACGAAAGCGGAGTGAGCTTGGCGTGAGCTACGGTGACCAAGGAGGGTGGTCGCGCCGCAGCCCCCTGACAGAATCCATCCCAGGATGGTTTTCTGCGCGATCGGCGTTTGCGGTTTGCCTCGGCGGAGACCATCCTCCAGGATGGTCGAGCACACCTCAGCGCCTAAAAGCAGCTCGACTGGATCGTTGTCGGCGAAACGAGGATCGGCTAGCGGAAGTCCCTGCAGATGAGGCCACGTGGTGCTGCACTTGATCGCGGAGCCCTGGTACAGGGAGAGACGCGGAAGCACAAACGCGACGGCGGTGAGCGCGGCTCCGGTGGTCGAAGACGTGAGACTCAACGACACTTTGCCCCGAGTGGATCCGGATTGTGAGCCGCCGATACCGAAGATCGACATTCGGGTGCGCGATCGCGGCAGGCGCAGCCGCTGCACCAGGGACTCCGACACGATCGACACTTCGGAGCCTTGGTCGATGAGAGCTCGAACCTCGTGTGGATTTCCGTGAAGGTCGGCAACGATCACGCGCGCGGTCGCGAGGAGGATCGCTTTGCGGTCGTCGGCCTTTCCGACGGCGGAAAGCGCGCTGACTTCAGCGGCGGGTTGCGGCTCGGAGACGTATGCGTCGTGGAGCATCGAGTGGTGACGCGAATTACACGTCATGCAGTTCCTGGTGGACTGACACCGTGCCACCAAATGGTTGCCGAGACAATTAAAGCACAGCTTGTTGGTCTCGGCCACTGACAGTCGTTCACTGGCTGACTTGGCCTTGAATTCGGGGCACCCCATGAGTGAGTGCCTTTCGGTGCAGAGTGAACACTGTGAAGGCTCAGAGCGCTGCGCGGCGTGCGCTTTTGCGAAACGTGATGGCTTACTTGAGTTTGTGACAGTGTTCTTCGGGTTCGCGGCGTTCAACGTGAGAATACGTCTTGTGATGAAGTTCATCAGAGTGTCGTGACTCGGCGGTTCGAAGGAGTCTCCCGAGGAGGATTCCCACTCCAGACGCGTTCGCGAGTCGAACAGTTCAACGACGAGGTGGTTGAACAGATCCATGCCGTGCGAGTCGATGGGTCTTCCTATGCTCTCCTGAGCGTTGACGGCGGAAATAACAGCGTTATGGACGCGGCTGAGCTCATCGGCGGTGGCAGCTTTCATCTTCGCCACGGCGGTAAACGTGGCGAAGTTGGAGCGTATCAGCTCCCTCTTATTTTCGTAGTGTTTGCAGAGGATCGCCCACGCGCGATTGTAATTTTCGCCAGTGATTGTTAACGACCGTATCAAATTTTCAGCTGACCCTTGGAGGCACGAGCGAAGGTAATGCAGCCGTTCAACGTGCGAGATGGACGAATTGTCGCCGATGACCGGCCGAAAGAGATCGCGGAAGGACGGCCAATCCTCGTAGGCACCCGAAAATTTCGGCAAGTTTATACGGGGCAGCGAGGTTCTCGACGCGCGGTCGCCCCCCTGCTCTGGCAGCGTGGAAGACGTGGACGATGACGCGATTTTGTAGCGGTTTGCCAGTTCGGACAGGACGCTACGCTGAAGCACGTAAGCACTCTCGGCTTGGTCGAGTAAGTCTAATTTGGCGTACTCACTCTCAGCGTAGCGGTCCTTGTAGCAGGCTCGAACGAGGTCATGCTGACTCTCGAACTTGGCCCAATGGTCGTCGAGGAGGCGAATGCGAGTCTCGATGGCAGAGAGGGTGATGTTCGCCTGACCCATCTTCTTCAGGTTGTCGACGGCTTTGGAGATGCGTACGAAGAGTTCGTGTTGGCTGTTCAGCATGGCGCTCTGGTCAAGACTCATGGTGTCTTCTGTTTTAGGCACTCCCGATCGCGGTTGCCGGCGATGATCCGGCTCGAAGGACCAGAAAATGTGCGAGAGTGCGCGGATGCGCGTTTAATGGCGCGAGGAAGACGACCACGAGGAAAGCGGTTCACACAAATCAAATACGTATAAGTCCAATAAAATAAGTATATTACAATAAAGTCTCAATATGTACAATGGATACAGTGTTCCTTTACTTTTAGCAAAGCAAGAAGCCGTAAACGCGCGCACAGATGTTAGTACGGCATGCAGCGGTGGTGAAAGCGTGTTCGCGAAGCGCGATAGCGAAGAGCGAACTCAAAGCGGTGTATACAGCGGTGTTAGCTAGCGTAGTTAAGCGGTTTAGCGAGCGGAGATTCTGGGCGATGGACTTTCGACAAAGAGCCCGGTGCGCGACGAAGCAAGCTCTTTTATACGGGAGCTTCTTCTCGCAATAACCAATTGTTTTGAAGCGTTGTCGGTGACCTCCGATTTTCCCTTGTGATTGGCGGCAAAGGGCTATGGCACGCATTGAGTCGCACCTGATTGGCAATCGGCTGCCTACGTCACCGCATCGCGTCGACGCGAGCCGAAACATTGCTAACCGGCCGTTAGCAATGTTGTTGTTTGTCACACCGGTGACTGTTTATAGCGTGGGTTCTCCATCGCGCAAGGACATGAAAACAGCGTGTTGGAAACGTCTTGAAAGGTATCGATTGCGAAATGTCTTTAGAAAAGCCCACGTTATAATGCAAAGTATTCAGAACTTACATATTCGGATTAGGATTTTTATTGAAACGATGAACTTACAATACAGAGAAGGCACGCGCATTGTGCCCTTTCATTTGACGAGACCGATGCACGCTATGATGCACTCGTGATCTCAAACAGAGTGTTAATGATCATGTATTATGTTTTAATAAAAGAATTAATCTTTATAAGAGGATTTTAAATCCATTGCACTAATCTCCCATATTAAAAAATTGCTGGGATTTCATTATATCTATGATTAAGAGGGGGATAGTTAGTATTTCATTCTAAGGATGGGGATAAAAAAAATATATTAATAAGTATACGTTTGGCTCTTAAGGCTTCTCAAATAATAAACATTAAGATTATTAAACTAATAATAGAAATAAGGGATCCGATAGAAGAGATAATATTTCATGATAGGAAATTATCAGGATAATCTGAATATCGTCGGGGTATACCTCTAAGTCCCAGAAAATGTTGAGGAAAGAAAGTTAAATTGACTCCGATAAATATAGAAAAGAATTGAATATTAAGGTAAAAGTTATTCAGGGTAAATCCAGAAATTAGAGGGAATCAGTAGATAAATCTAGCAATAATAGCAAATACAGCTCCTATAGATAGAACATAATGAAAGTGGGCGACTACATAGTATGTATCATGTAAAATAATATCAATAGAAGAATTTGATAATATAATTCCTGTAAGACCTCCTATAGTAAATAAAAAGATGAATCCTATTGATCATCATAAGGTAGGATTATAGTTAATTTTTATGCCATGAAGAGTTGAGATTCATCTAAAAATTTTAATTCCTGTGGGAATAGCAATAATTATTGTGGCTGAGGTGAAATAAGCTCGAGTATCGACATCAAGACCAATAGTAAATATATGATGAGCTCAAACAATAAATCCTAAAAATCCAATTGCTACTATGGCATAAATTTATTCCTAAGGAGCCAAAGGTTTCTTTTTTTCCTCTTTCATTTATAATAATATGGGAAATTAATCCAAATCCTGGAAGGATTAAAATATAAACTTCTGGATGTCCAAAGAATCAAAATAAATGTTGATAAAGAATAGGGTCTCCTCTTCCAGAAGGGTCAAAAAAAGATGTATTTAGGTTTCGATCTGTTAGTAATATAGTAATTGCTCCTGCTAATACAGGTAAGGCTAGAAGAAGTAAAATAGCGGTAATTAAAATAACTCAAACTAAAAGGGGAATTTTATCTATAGTAAAATTTTTATGATGTATATTTAAAATAGTGGAAATAAAATTGATTGCGCCAAGAATTGAGGATATACCTGCAATATGAAGGGACAAAATTGAGAGGTCTACAGAAGAACCCCTATGAAAGATATTTGATGCTAAAGGAGGGTAAATGTTCACCCTGTTCCTACTCCGTTGTTAATAAAATTACCTAGTGTTAATAATAAAATTGAGGGGGGTAAGAGTCAGAAACTTATATTATTTATACGAGGGTAAGCTATATCAGGAGATTCTAGTATTAGAGGCACTAAAAAATTTTCAAATCCCCCAATTATAAAAGGTATAACTATAAAAAAGATTATAATAAAAGCATGGCTGGTTACTAGAGAGTTATAGATTTGATCATTATTAATAAGGGGATTACAAGAACCTAATTCAAGGCGGATAATTATTCTTATAGAAGATCCGATTATTCCGGCTCAGATGGCGAAAATAAAATAAAGAATACCAATATCTTTGTGATTAGTAGAGAATAGTCATTTATTCATAGTGGTTTGTAAAAAAATAAAATGTTATGTCTGATTAAAGTAATAAATTGTAAATTTATTTAAGGAAGAAAAATTTTCTAACATTAATATAATGAATTTATATTATAGTTTATGAAATAAAATATTAAATTGTAAGTTTAAAGAAATTAATTGATATTAATATATATTATTAAATATTTACTTAATTAATTGTTGTTAATAACCATTTGTAATATAAGATTTTAAATGAAAGGAAAAATGTAAATTATGTAAGTAAGAGTGGATTTGTGAGTATGGAGATAAGATTTATAAAGGAATTATTATTTTTTAAACTTTGAAGGTTTAAAGTTTAGGTTATATGAACTTAAAATCTTTCTTTAAATAATTAAAATAATAAAGGATATTAGTAAGCTAGTTTGAATAAAAAAATTTAAATTATATTTAAAAGTAAGTTTTAAGATTAGAAGTTTAGATTTAAATTGATAAAAAAATATGGAATTAAGTATAATATTTACATAAAGGTATAATATATAATTAGTGATCTTAATATCATAATAATAAAAATAAAGAATAAGTTAGAAGTTTGTAGAAAAATAAAAATTCTATATCATTTATATAAAAAAATGAAAGTGGTGGTATTCTAGCTATGTTTAATATAATAGTAATTATTATTAAGTTATAGAATTTATTAAAATTTAAAATTGAATATTTAAAATTAAATAATATTTTATAGTAGGAAATAAAAATGAATAAAATAAATAAAATAATTGAATAAAATA
>NW_027249250.1:312500-346379 GCF_030848795.1 Temnothorax nylanderi
TATAAGTAAACATTTACACCACAAAGTACAACACACGATAAGAATAAAAGGATACACACACGTATACCAAGTACAAGATACTTACCCACCTATTCCACTAATCCAAAAAATACTAACATGGATCCAGATAAATTCAAATTAATAGTGTTATCATTTATATTCGTTCTATTTGCAATTGCAGTAGTCTGCATTTTATTACTGACATACTCATACAAGGTCCTACCAGAATCACAACCACATTATTTCCCCTAAGTACAGCATAATGAAACTTAAAGAGTACATAGTAGTCTCTTTCATAATATTTTACCCATTATTTGTTAATTTCCCAGATCCCGACATAATAATTACCCTGTTCATCATATTCACAATTTATATAATAATACTGGGAGCAGAGATAGATCCGCGACCGATCCGCGAGTGACGGTCTTATTATTCATCGCATTCAAGTTACACTTTTAACGTTATCAGCGAGCAGGACATATTCCTGAATACAAACATATTTCATTTAATTTTTTCATGCGATATTTACAATTACACTCTACTACACCAATTACACTTTACAGGCCTTCAGCCAACGATAAGCACGAGGTGCACAAGTTCAATTCAATATATATATTAGTCAAGATACCTAAAGATTTGATCACGGAAATGACCCCTTGGGGGGCAATATTAAGTCAATTACATTCATACGAAACATTTTAAAGCATTTTGGAGAACCACACTTTCCGTTACACTTTCAACACTTTCTACACCTGTTTCGTAGATTCAGCGTGCGAGACGAGCCAGCGAAGGCTCTACACTTTTCAATTACACCCATTACACTTTCTACACTTGCATGTTAGATTTCAGCGTGCGAGGCCGAGGCACCGAAAGGTGTTACACTTTTACACTTTCTACACTCGACGACTTAGGATAAGCGTGCGAGATGAGCCAACGACGGCAGTTACACTTTTGTTACACTTTTTAGCACTCAAAGTGCAGATTCATTAAATTTATAGAATTTTCAGCGTATTATTTACAGTTACATCTCAAGGGAGAGAAACAAGCCGAATGGAGTCATTCCAGGCAAAGATTTATTTAACATTGCAAATAGCATTGATTTTTATTATATTCAGTTACACTTTTTACACTTTTGTGTACTTTCTACACTTTTAGACGGCATTGAGCCGATTTGATATTATATTCATTAATTTGATATTTAAACATTATTCCCTGTCAATTTAAGAAAATATTATTATGCGATTATGCGTGCGGTAATTATAAGCCGCGTTATACTTACCTTTTACACTTACCTTTATTACACCGACTCCGGTGATTAGATGAGACGATTCCATGATGATCCTGGGTACCTGAAAGAAAAAGAAATTAATACTTACCTAGCTTTGCATTGGATTCGTCTGATTGTGACGTTGAGAGTCACTCGATATTAATCGAGTGACTTTGAGTTCGCTTGCGCGAATTTTGCGTGCAGCGACGCGTTTGGTTCACGCGGGTGCGAAAGCCAAATCGCGCCGTTGCACTTTAGTGTAGCATCTCACGAAAAGGTGCCGAGTCCCAACAACGACTCGGCCAGCGAAGTGCGGATGGAATCGTACCATCTACACCCGAAGGTGCGTCCCGCCAGTGCGAAGGTTGCGCGCCTAAAATGAGGACTCAGCGCATGCGTGAGTCTAAGGTGGGAGAACTCGACCCGTTCCTCCCGGACAGTCCGTCGTGAGTTTTCGAGGCGTCAACACGTGTTGCGCCATACAATTCGGAAAAAGACGTTCTTATCCCGTTGTCCACTAGCGTGATTAGTGTGACCATATTATTACGGACGGTCCGTCGCGAACTTTCGAGACGTTAACACGTGCATACGCGTATCGTCATAAAAATCGAAAAGGCGGTCTTATCCCGTAATCCGCTAGCGTCAGTAGCGTGATTAATCTATTTATAGAGACAGTGAGTGCGTGATACGGGATATCCTATTGCGCTTATATTGATCATTAAGATCCGCTTTAACCGAAATAACGGCGTTTCGATAAAAACTCGACGTAGCAACACGCGATCGAGCGAATACGTGCGTTAGAAGAGATTGCTGTACAATCTAGTATTAGAATAAATTATTATTTGTTTATAATAAACAAAAAGCTTTATTACGCGACCCCAGTGAATATCCTATCCTCGTAAATACGTTTGCTTAACAAGGGCGTGGCCGGCGGCCTTGAACGCGCCCGCAACGTGAATCGACAGCCATATTGCCGAGAAGGAAGGACGGGGCAACGCAGTAACACAAGGTTTCTGTATTAGATCCTTAAAATACAGTGGCGACCGTATATTCAGCCCAAGTAGTAAGTGGCTATATTTTATTATTTTGAAATTCCCATTCGTTGTTCCGGTCACAACCTAACCTGAAATCGCCGTGAGCCGAAGTCGTGCGCCCGGCGCGCCACAGTGACGAGACTGACGGATAAATCCCGGGTGCTTACTGACGGATAGGCCCCAAGCACAAGTTTCAGGTTTTATCGCCCACGAAATATTAGACATCAACGATAATGAAAAAACTACACTGGATTCGTGTTCAGCATGCATTACTCTTTATAATCACGTACTTTGAGATTTGGAGAGCAAATATTATTGCAGATATTACAAAATTTCCACGCGCAGAAAATTTTACTTTCACCTTCCGAAAACACGTTTGCCCTCGTAAAAATCATAACACGGCAGATAACCTGCCGAAATTCCGTTGGTCACAGGAGTTCCGCTCGAACCGTCGTACGAGTCGGACGTGTTTTATCTGAGTTCTCGTTCCCCCCTCTTACATAGTTATCCTGTAGCGGGCACTTTACCGTTTCGCCGCGCTTGCTTTCTCACGTTCCCTACTTATTTGGGAGGGTATATTCTTTGATTCAGTTGCTCCCCTCTCGGAGGGGGAGCGTTTCCTTACTTCGCAAGGATGAATAACCTAAAACCGGATAAATCGAAGATCCTGAGTGACGAAACTCGTGTGCGGAGAGATGATGGTCAGAGCAATAAGAGACTCAGGACAAGTGTCTCAGAGGAACACTTTGACGAGTTCACGAAGGACTTAACGCTTAACGATCAGTTGGATAAGTTCTGTGCTGGAATAGAAAAACGAAGCGTCTCCTCTGTGATACAGCAGAGGGACGAGGATATCTTCGAGGGACGACGCGGACCATCCGCCCAGGGGGACGAGATGGACGTGGACAACGTAGGAAATAAGGACCTTGACACGGAGGACCGTGAATTTTTTATAAACCAAACGGCCCCGTTGACGACTAGAGTAGATATAAGGGATAGTAATAAGCAGAACGATCGTGCGCCTGAAATGGGCGATCACGTGAACACGGGCGATGAGCGACGTGATACAGCCGTGGGATTGTTACCTACGGTGATTGAGAAGGAAATATATGTTGTGAGCGATCACGTGTTGAGAAAGTGCAATGGTAGACCGGAGATCCACCGATATACGAAATTCGACGACAAATATACAGGTAAAGCCAAAATAACTATTAAACTCGCGCCAGAGCACTCTACAACGAGAAAAGGCATGAACGAAATTAAAATTTGGATGCTTCTGTCGGGATTGCAAGTCTGCCCATCCTCGTTGGAGATGCTCAATCATTTCACCGCGGAGGCTGAATTTGAGAAGGCGACGGATGCTAATCGAGCGATCACAATTATCGATAATATGCATGTCCCTAAGATTAAGGCCTATATTGAACAACGTTCTGTTATCTGTAGGGGAGTCGTTTCGGATTGGCCTGTCGGGATCCCGGAGCTGTGGGATGCGATTCAGGATGGGTCAGATATTTTGAAATTTGAGAGGATGTATCGCAGAAAATGGGATCCGACCGCACAAAAATCGACCCTCGTAGCTACGACCAATATCGTTATTACTTTCAAGTCTAAAAAGATAAAGGACTTAAAAATCTTCCGCAATCAAGTCAATTTGAGAGTAAGACCATTCATTCCTCAAACCAGACAGTGCTTTAATTGCTTTAAGTTTGGGCACACAAAAATTGCATGCAAAAGCGAGACACGTTGCATCATCTGCGGAGATAGGGAGCATGGCCAGTGTGACAAATCGCTGTGTTGCTTCAATTGTGGGGGGCAACATAAGTCTACTTTTCGAGGCTGCTTGGTGCATGAAAAAAATAAAAACATTAATATTATTATGGCGCATAACAATGTTTCGTTTTATAGTGCGAGACGGATGGCGGAAGGAGAAATACCGCCCCCGGCCAGGCCCATGGACAGCAGGATTGACCCCGATAGCTGGCCGGCTCTTCTGCTGCAGAAAACTGTGTCGTCGGAGGCACCGCGTACTCGAGAAGGATCTGGGCGAGGTTCCAGTAGGAATGGTGAACGAAATGGTATCCCCAAACCAAGAACAAAAACAAGGACAGTCTCGGGCGGAATAGGAAACTACTACGCCCAATTTAATAATCGAGAGGAAGAAATAACGGCGGATAGGAGGGGTTTGGCCCTTGCCGCGACCCGTGGGTCTTCTTGGTCTCAGGTGGTGCGGCGTGGAGCTGAGAGTGATAAAGAGTGCCGCGAGCATGGCACGGTGGAAGAAGTGATTGAGAGCATTATTCTGCTGATGAGGAGATTTCCTTCGGCGAGGGACGGCTTGGTCGAGGCACTTATGCGGGAGGGGCGACATCGGGCCCCCTCTCCCTTCCCGCGTGGCGCCACGCTGGAAAGATCAAGATATGAATTGAGAGCTCCGAACAGTGACAGTCAGGTCGGACAGAGCACGCACGGTAAGGGGAGAGACTCTCTCCCCTCTACTTCATAAAATTCAAGCTTCTGCTCTGGAATTGCCGAGGATATCAAAGCTGCAGGGAGGAATTATCCAGGCATGTCATGGAATATGACATTGTGGTGTTAACTGAGACCAGATGTAAAGGCCCGCGACGGGTCTCGTTCTCCGACTTCAAATCTGTGAGTAGCGCCAACAGATTAGGTAGTGGGGGGGTCTCTGTATCCCTACGCAATACGGTAGATTTTACTGAGGTACCTTTGCGGGGTACACTGCCGGTGGGATATGATGTAATATGCGTCAGAACGAATAACCTATCCCAGAATATTAATATTGTTGCTGTATACAGGCACCCTTGTGAGCCGATGTCCAGGAGCGATCTTGGGCCTGTATTTAGTGCTATTCGCGATAGTGGCCTTGACACCATTATCCTGGGCGATTTCAATGCCAAAAACGTGTCATGGAACTGCCCTATTACAGATGGCAAAGGAGATCTGCTATACGAGATCATGGACAGAGAGGGATTGATGTGTGTTAATGTGGACACCTGTTCCCGCGACGGCGTCAGGGGTCAGCGTGATACTAATTTGGACTTGTTGTTTGGCACGAGAGATATAGTCGAGGACGTATCATATTTTCAAATTTCGGACTCATGGGGCAGTGACCACCACCCGATTTCTTTCTCTTTCGAGAACCCCCCCTTGATCTATGGGAAGACTACGAACCGTCTATCTACTAAGAAGACCGATTGGGGCCGATTCCGGGTGATTGTAGACTCTGAAATGGGAGAGAGTACCTCCTTTCGCCGAGATCTCTTGGAGAAGGACTTCGAGGCTTGTTATTCCTCTTTCATCGAGGTTATTGGAAACGCCGTGGCCTTTGCTTCGGGCAGGAGGTTCAAGACTCCGCCAACAAAGGTCGCCCCGACCAAGAGGAAACCCTCCCATAAATGGTGGGATGCAGAATGCGAAGAGGTCATCCGCAAAAGAAAGGAATCCCTGAAGGCTTTTAAAAATACAAAGAGTCTACACGACTGGCTTGGCTACAAGAAGTCGTCAGCTATGGCAAGAAAGACTATTAAACGGAAAAAGAAAGCCAGTTTCGAGGAGTTCTGCAGAGGGATTGACAGGTTTACGAGTCTCTCGTATGTCTGGAAGATAATGCGCATATTCAAGAACGCTAGGAAAAATATTGAATGGAATGCCTGGCTTACTAAGAATAGAGAGGAGGTGGTCAGATCAGCTATTGAGAGTCTGGCCCCGCCCTCTGTTGGTGTCGAGCCGGTGGTTGACTTTGGGGGGTGTCACCCGGACGCTGAACTTGATGCACCGTTCACTCATGTGGAGATGGCCAGAGCGCTTGAGATGATACGGAGGGATTCGTCCCCGGGCCTAGACGGCATCGAATACAAGACCATTAAGGCTCTTCCAGAGTCTGCTAAGAGCTTTCTGCTGGACGTCTTCAATGAAGTATGGGCTACTGGCACTCTTCCTGGAGATTGGCTCAATTATCAGGTGATCTTTATCGATAAGGTGGGTTGCGAGAAGGTTAGGCCCATTTCATTATCCTCCTGCGTCGGTAAAGTAATGGAGAGGATGATCAACGAGAGGTTGGTCTGGTGGGCGGAAAAGGAGGAGAAATTCAGTCCGACGCAGAGCGGCTTCCGCAGGGGCAGGTCGTGTGCCGACAATCTGGTAAGGATCGTTTCTGACATCAGGTCCGCGATGTGTGTCGGGGAATATACCCTTGCCGCTTTTCTTGACGTTTCCTCCGCGTATGACTGCGTGGATTACTGGATATTGCTGAGGAAGTTGATAGCGCTAGATTGCCCTCCCGCTATGGCCAGATTCATCAGTAAGTGGTTGTATCGGAGAAGAGTGCGATTCATAGTCAACGCCCGGGAGTCTGTGGATCGTCTCGTCTATAGAGGGCTCCCGCAAGGTGCTGTCCTGAGTCCGGTATTATATTCGTTATACACGCAGGGCCTTTGTGCGGATCTGCCGGAGGGTGTCGAGGCGGTTGAATTTGCGGACGACATTGGGATCTACGTCCGTGGACCAAATCGCGAAAGTAACCGACTTTTGCTCCAATGTGCGATTGACATCATCGCTGACCGACTTCGTGGGATGGGACTGGATTTGGAACCGAGAAAGACGGTGCTGGTGGAGTTCAGCAAGAGCGAATGCATTGATAGGCAGATGTGCATACATATTAACGGATGTGACGTATTCAATTGCGGTGGTGCAAAATTTTTAGGAATATGGCTCGACAATAAGTTAAGCTTCGACCGCCAGATACAGGAACTGAGAGGCAAGGTAAACCGTGCTAACTCCATTATTAGGTATCTCTGTGGTGTATCCAGAGGTATGGAGGTAAATACGTCGCTTATGCTATACAAAAGCCTTGTAAGGTCTATTATCGATTATGGTAGCTTTGCATTTTTTCCTAGAGAGGCCTCCTTACAGTTAAAATTGAAGAGAGCTCAATTTTTGGGCATCCGTACAGCTCTCGGTTATAGAAATTCCACCCCTAACAATGTGATTGTGGCGGAGGCAAAAGTGACTCACCTGAGAGACCGTGCCATGCTGTTGGGTATCAATTTTGTTAACAAGGCGATAGCTCACAACAACAACGGATTGTGCAACAAGATACATCAACTCCTAGAGGGAGAGAATTTCAAACGGTTTAGACAACCCGCGTATCGTCTTTCTCTGTTGTCGGAAATATGGCGAAAAGTAAGCCGTACCAGGCATCTCATTGGCCCCGTTGAGAAGTATCCCATTTTCTGCGGTTCCTACAACGCCCATACGTTTGAACCTACTGTAGACTTTGATATTGGTGCTGCGAGAAAGCGAGAGAAGATTTCTGACATGTCACTTATTCAAAAGATTATTGATAAACATCATTTAGGTTCGGACCTAGATATTTTATTCACGGATGGATCATATAACGAGTCAGCGCGTTCTACGGGGGCAAGTATTGTTATCTGCGATTGCGACGAGGCTTTCAAGATGAGCCTACCCGGCCTTTGTTCCTCTTACACTGCGGAGGCTTTTGCAGTGTGCTCAGCTCTTCGCTTGTTATGGACCCGCAAATATGTAGGTAGAAACGAGATAATTATCCTGTCTGATTGCCAAGCTGTTCTTAAATCTATTAGAAATAACCATTTAAATGTACACAAGAATAAGTATGTAACTGAAGCGAGAATATTGATTTATAAGCTGGAAAAACTTTGTAACAAGAAGATCGTACTCGCGTGGATTCCCGCGCATGCGGGAATTCTGGGTAACGAGATCGCTGATGGGTTGGCTAAGGAGGCGGCGGAGGAGGAGCCTGACCCCTCCATCACGGTCCCGGTGGGGGATTTACTGGCGCGGGCAAGGAGAGATGTATGGGAGTCTACGCAGATATCGATCGTACGTGATGCTCAACACAAGGGTACTTTCTATTTTGACACGTTCTATGATCGTGTTTCGACCGTGCCATGGTTTCGGAAGGTTAGAGCTGAGAGATACTTTGTCACGTTCATCAATCGTCTAAGAGCCAACCATTATAACCTGGGAGCTTCCCTCAAGAGAAAGAACTACATTGATAATGAGAGATGCGAATGCGGCTGTGAATGTGAGGATATCCACCATGTTATTCTGAGATGTAACAAATATGATGAACAAAGAGTTGTTCTGGACGCTGAACTAAGAGAGGTTAATTTCACGGAGGAAATAGACATTTACCGACTCATTCAAAAGAGAAACTGGGATGTGTTATATATTATTTTTAAATATATTAAAGCAACGGGTAGAGTTATTTGACGTTGGAGTGTAAAGTTAGATTTTGAGTACTCGGGTTAAGTGTTTCAGTTGTAACGAATGTACTTTATTGGGCTTAGACTTTTTGTGCCAATTGCCAACAGTGCTGAAGGCACCTAACCGTCCTCATCCGAGGACACCAAGGAAAACCCCCCCCCCCCCGTTGGTCACATGGGTACCATAAGCAGCGTTTACAATGTTAATAGCGAGTTCGCACAATATACAGGTTCCGAGATATTTGACTTGACGCTTCAACCCCGGCGACGGTTAGGCCCCGGTCTCCCCTATAATTTTTTGAAGGGTTAATAAAATAAATAAAATATTTCAAGTTAAATGCTTAGAAAGAATTGGAAGTCATAGATGAAAGGGGGGAATGAATGCTTAATTTTATAAATAATGCAAGAATTATTATAACATTAATATAATTATAATATATGAAAATATTATTTAGAATAATGCATATAATGATAGGGAAAGATGCTAAAATTTGAATAATAAAGTAAAAAAAAATTAATTTTTTATTTTTTAGATTTATATTTATTAAGCAAATGAATAAAAAGTTAGTAATTTCTATAAAAAATCAAATTATAATGTAATCAAAAAATCTTAAGGATAAAATAGTAAAAATGAGTAAGTTTATAATAATAAAATATTTAGAAAATAAGTTATATATTATAATAAAAATTTAATAATTAAATAAAATTAATTTAAAATATTAATAAGATAATTTTTATTATATTTTAATGTAGGAGGCATAAAAATTTTTGAAATTTTTTGTAATAGTTTGATTCTATTAAATATAATAATGAAAGTATTTTAAAATACATAATTTATTCTATCAAAATAATCCTTTTAAGTCAGGCATATCATTAATATGTATGTGTATTTATTGTTTCCCCACAGGGTTTACAAGGCGTTTTATTTTTTTATGAGGAACGTTCTCAAACCTCTTACACAGACATCAAAAACAAAACAAATACAAATCAATCTCAACATCAGAGTCAAAAGCCTCTTACAAACAACAATCTCAAAGTCAAAACTCGAATCATAAATCAAAGTATCTCTTCCTCGTGTTCCTCTTCCTCTTCCTTCTTCTCCGCTCTTGAACCGGCCCCATCCTTTGGCCCCCCCTCTTCTCAACTCGCCCTACCCTCGATTGGCCCAGTCCCTCTTCCCTCCGGCCTCCCCATCATCGTCCGACACCATTAGCAGTTTCTCCTCCATACCTTTGAAGATTTCATCCTTCTCAAATCTCCCTGTACTCCTGCTTATTCTCCCTTCCATTTTCTCCTCTCTCTCCTCTCTCTCTATCTCTCCTTTCCACCGACTTGTCCTCAACGATCTTCACTCCTACCCTATTTCCCGCCTTTCTCCTCGCCTCTATCACCCGTCATTTCTCCTCTTCGTCTTTCAGCTTCACCAATAGCGTTAACCAAGCTCCTCTCTGTCCTACCACAAACACCTCCCTTACCGTCACCCTTATCTTTAATCCTTCCGTAAATACCTCCTCCACCTTCTCCCAGTGCGAGCCCTTATCTCCCCATACCTCCTTCTCCACCCTTAAGATTACGTTCCTTTTCCTCTGTTCATCCTCGTTTCTCTCGCCCACCCCCGCCCACCATTTCTTCTTCACCCCCACACTCTCTTCGATGTCCTCCCTCTTCCTTTTGCCTCCATTTTGTTCCATTCTCTCTATCATTCTCTCCATTCTCCTTACCTTCTCCTCAAGCCCCTCTATCCTCTCCTCCTTCTTTTTATCCACCTCTTTTTTCTCCTTCACCATCTTCCTTACCTTCTCCTCCAACTCCTCTATCCTCTCCTCCTTCCTTCTCTCCACCTCCTTCTTTTCCTTTGCTATCTTCTTTGATTTTTCCTCCACAATCCTTCCCACCGCCTCCGCTATTATCTTCCATCCTGGGTAATCCTGGGTGATCTGTAACCAATTCTCCTATACACCCTTTCTTACTCTCACTACCTTACTTCTATCTCTTGACTCCCCCTCTTATTCTCTCTTCTTCCTTCTACCCCCCTTACGTGTACCTGCCTAATTCCACCCTTACTTACTTACTTCTTTCCTCTTTTCCTCGCTAATTCCTTCTCTCCCTTCCTTCCCCTCTTTCTCTTTTTTCGCTTCTTTTCCTTGGCTGCAGATTACTTTTCCGTCTCCTCTCACTTACCTTCGCTCGCACTGCTATCTTACTACCTGTCACGTGCCTTCGTCTCGCATTTCCCTCTCTCCTTCGACTATCGATCTATCGCTCCATCGATCCCGCCTATTTCCCAACGACAAGCGGTGCCAACCTTGTATGTATTATTTCCCCTCCCTGCATATCATTAATATATATGGATATAGATAAATAAGAGATTAATAATTCTATAATTAGGGTATGAACCTAGTACTTTTTTAGCTTACTTATTTAATTTATATAGATTTTTAATTTAATAATTTGGTTTTAATTAAAATTATTATATAAATTTATATAATTATGATAAATAATTTATAAGAAAATTAAATAATTTTATTAGTATAATAAAAATAATTAATTATTATTTAATAATCATTTAAATAATAAATTTAATTATTTTTGTGTAAAAAATTAAATTTTAGTTTAAGAAAAATATTTTATTTACATTAATAAGATTTTGGAAATTAAATAGAACAAAAAATTTAAAAAAGAAACATTTATTTAGGCTAAAATTAATATAATGTATATATTATATATATGTATGTTTTTGGTTTAATAAATAGGTAGTTATATATAGAAAAACTTATAATAAAATTATAAAATAATTATAACGATCAAAAATTTTATATATAAAATCCGGTAAAATTCTTTTTCCTAAAATTAAAACAGTTAATTTTGAAACTAAAAAAGTCAAAAATGGAACTAATTTTCGGGAAAATAAAATAAGAAATTGAATAATACATTGAAATAAAGATAATCTAATTATCTTATATCTTTTAAAAAATTTATATATTTTTTATAATTATAGTTAATAAATTTCATTCAAATTTATTTGTAAATATTAAAATAGATATAAAAAATTAAATTTTTTATTGTTAGATTTAATAATTTTATTCAAAAATTTATTGAATATAAAATATTTTAATATAAATATAAATAAGATATTATATTAGTTAAAATTTAATTAAAATAATTAATATTAACAAAAATTTTATTTATAAAAATTTAATTTTTATTTAAAAAATTTATTATTTAATTAAAATATAAATAAATTTTTGAATATATTTTAAATTTTAAGTTTAAACAATTTAAAATTAAATAAATAATATTTATAATAATAAAATTTAATAAATTAAATAATAGTAAATTAATTAGATTATAATAATAAATATAGTGCCAGCAATTGCAGTTAAACTATGGTTATAAATAAATTTAATATTAATTATAAATTTTTAATTTAATTTAGTAAAAATAATTAAGAATAAGTTTTATTTGGTGAAATAAGTAAATTTTATGGTAATTATTAAAAATAAATTATAAAATTTAAAAAATTCTTTTTAAAATTAGGATTAGATACCCTATTATTTTAATAAAATTAAATGTAATTAGGAATTAAATGATGGTAGACATTAAATTTAAATAATTTGACGGTATAATAAATAATTATAGGAACTTGTTTAGTAAATGATAATCCACGATAAGAATTGCCTAATATTTTTTTATGTATTGTTATTTAAATTATTTTAAAAGAATATAATTAATAAATTTAATATAATTTAAATTTAAATCAAAATGTAGGATTTTTAGGATTTGAAATGAGTTACAATTTAATTTAATAATAAATTTATATTTTAAATAATATAATGAAATTGGATTTAATAGTAAATAAGTATTAATTTTGTTAATTGAATAATAAAATATTATATGTACAAATTGCCCGTCATTTTCATGAAATTAATAATTGAAAGAAGTTGTAACAAAGTAAATGTATAGGAATACTAGCTGGTTACTCGGGCTTCGCCCCGGAGGACATATGTAATAAGACACGCAAATAGTCTCCCTCTCCCTCTCCCTCTCCCTCTCCCTCTCCCTCTCTCTCTCTCTCTCTCTCTCTCTCTCTTGTTTGTTCTCTACATTTCGGATATTAAGAAAATTTTGCAACACTGTAAACGAAATTTTTATGCGGATGATCTACAAATTTATTTGCATTGTGAGCCGAGGCACTTAAGAAATGGTATCCAAGAGGTAAATGAGGACGTTGAGGCGATAGTACAGTGGGCGAAACGAAATGGACTACTACTGAATCCAGATAAGACGCAGGCCATCATCTTTGGGTCGGCAAGATACATAAATTCTATACAGCTAGAGAGACTCCCGAGTATCATGGTGAGCGGAGTTGCGGTGGATTTCTCCTGCGATGTGAAGTATCTGGGAATAAATATATCCAACACTCTAACGTGGGACAAAAATGTTACAAACACTGTCAAGAAGATGCAATCTAAACTATATCAACTCAAGATATCTAAGCACCTGTTGCCAGAGGCATTGAAAGTAAGATTGATTGTTTCGCTGATTTTTCCGCAACTGGACTATTGCTGTGCAGCATATACAGATATAACTGCGGAACTAAACTCAAGATTGCACAGGGCATTGAATGCCTGTGTAAGATTTGTGTACAATGTTAAAAGAGATGAACATATTACGCCTTCTTATCACAGATTGCGTTGGCTCAAGGTGGATATGAGAAGAAGCTATTTTGTGGGATGTCAACTAATTAACATTATACGTACACACCAGCCGAGTCTCCTCTACAATTGTCTCACATTTAGGTCTGCCGAAACATGTAGGAGTACGAGAGCTGCTGAGGATCTTCTATCTCTCCCTCCCTGTAGAACAGAGTTGTTCAGGCGATCTTTCAGATCTTGCGCGTCTAAACTATGGAACGACCTTGAATATGTATTTAGATTAAAATAAATTTTTAAAATTATTTAAAATAATAAATTAAATTAATATTTTAAGGTTAATTTATTTTAGAAGAATTAATAAATATTGTTAAATAAATATCTATAAAAATTTGAAAGTTGAATTATAATAAATGAATTAATAGGGAAAAATTATATGAAAAGTAATGTAAGTGAAAAGTTAAAAATTTAATAAAATAAATTTAGTTTATTGTACCTTTGGTATCAGGGATTATTAAAATATAAGTAAGAAATTTTTATTTTTCTCGAAATTGAAAGAGTTAATAGATTGTGATTGTTAATGTAAAATAATTATTTTAAATAATTTATTAGGGAATATATTTTAGTCGATTTTAATATCTAGTTTTTTTTTAAATTTAATTTAATTTTATATAAAGTATTATTTAATTTTTTAATATTAATATTTTTATAAAATATAATATTTATGGGATAAATTATAACCCTTAAATGGGAGGTTGGTAACGCTGGTGAGTACCATCGCACGTTTCTTGTTGTTGCTCCAGTTTTGAGTGAATCTTTTGCTGCCTTCTCCTGCCTTCGGGCCATTTTGCTTGCAGGTATAAGCAAGCCCTTTAATTGCTCGATGCGAATTGCATGCGGGTTCTCGCGCTCTTGTCTCCTCGGCGCGGTGCTTTGGTGGCGAATTGCCTCCTCTCGATTCTAACCTGACACGCCAGACCGCGCGTGTGTGGGGAGGCGATCTCACGCGCACGCGCCTGTCTTGCGTGCGTCTCTCGGCTGGCGTTGTTTCGGCCTGAGTGGTTGCACCGACTGGTCTGGGGATTCGTTCTTGATTGACGGCATGGCGCCATCAACTAAAATGGGAACCAGGGGTGCCAGGGCCAGGGATGACGGGACGTTGGACAAGTATATTGTGGACGGAGGAGAGAATAAAGGGAGTGAATTTGAGGAAAAACTTATTAAGTTGATGGGAGAGATGAGCAGAGAATTGAGAGGGCTGAAGGAGGAAATGGAAAAGATGAAGGAGCAGATGAGGGAGGACAGAAGAGAGAGGGAAGAGGAAGGAAGGAGAGAGAGGGAGAAATGGAAACGAGAGAGAGAAGCGATGGAGAGGAGATTAGCGGACTTGGAGTGGACGAATGAGAGAAGAGAGAGAAGGGAAAGGAAGAATAATATTATAATAAAGGGAGTGAACTGGAAAGAGGAAAGACTGGAGCAGGAAGTAGAGGAATTTGTAAAAAATAACTTAAAGGTAAAAATTGGAGTAAAAAAGGCGAACAGAATAAAGATAAATGATAATAAAAGTATGGTGATAGCGGAGATAGAAAAGTGGGAACAAAAAAGAGAATTTATGAGCAAGAAGAAAGAGTTGAGTAAAGGTATTATAATAGGGGACGATCTAACAAGGAAGAAAAGAGGAATACAACAAATGCTGTGGGAGATAGCGAGGGAGGAGAGAGAGAAGGGAAAAACGGCGACAATAGGATACAGGAAGATAAGTATAAACGGAAGATGGCACAGATAGAACGAGAGGGAGGGAAAGCTCGAGGAGGAGAGGCGGGGCGGTGGGGAATGAGGACGCGAGAGGAGGAGAGAGGGGAGGAGGAAGGAAGAGGGCGGGGAGAAACAGACAGAAAAGGAGGGGGAGGAAGAGCGGAAGGGATTGAGGATTTGTTTTTGGAATGTGGCAGGTATAATGAACAAGTGCGAAGAAACGTGGGACTATTTAGAGGAATTCGATTTGATAGGACTGACGGAAACATGGGTAGAAGAGGAAACGTGGAAGAAAATCAGGAGTAAACTATCAAATAAATATAATTGGAACAGCATACCAGCGCTGAGAGAGAATAAAAAGGGAAGAGCCAAAGGAGGAATCATCACGGCAATAAATAAAGAATTACAAGGAATAAAGGTGAAGGAAATAAATAAAGGAGCAATGGAAGTAAATTTTGAATATAATGGTAAGAGATGGAGAGTCGTGACGGTGTACAGCCAGGATGTGGAAAAGACGATGGAGACCCTAGTGGAAGAAATTAAGGAGGAGGAAGCATGCATAATGATTGGAGGAGATTTCAATGCGAGGACGGGGAGCGAGGGGGGACCGATGGGAACGGGGGAGAGGAAGGAGGAGGAGATGAGAAGGTCAAGGGACAAGACGGTAAATAGAGAGGGAAGAATAATGTTGAACAGATTGAGAGATAGAGGATGGGTGATACTAAACGGAACTGGAGAGAGGGAGGGGGGTTGGACATATGTCGAAGGAATGGGATCGTCGGTGATAGACTACGTGGTGGCGGATGTGAAAGCGATGGATGAGGTAAAGAAAGTAGAAGAAGGAACCAGAACAGAATCGGATCATATGCCGTTGGAGGTAGAGATGGAGGGGGAGAGAGAGAGAAGGAAAGGGAGGAAAACGGACACACAAGAGGTAGAAAAAAGCGTGTGGACGAAGGAAGGCGTGGAGCAATATCACGAAAAGTGCAAAGATTGGACATGCGAAAAGACGAAGAGCCAGGAGATATGGAGAGAGATAGAGGAAAAAGTGAAGGAGACAATTACGAAGGTAAAGAGGAAAATAACGCCATGGAAATTAAGAAGGAGAGAGTGGCACAGCAAACAATGGAAAGAAAAGAAGAAAGAGTTGAGAAGGGAACTAAGAAGATTAAAAAGTGGAAAGAGTAATAGGGAAGAATACATCACGAAGAGGAAAGAATATAGAACATGGTGCGACAAAGAGAGGAAGAGGCATGAGAGGGAAGAAGAAGAGAAGATAAGTGCGATAAGAACGGAGGAGGAAGCGTGGAGATACATTAACAGATACAGGAAGAAGAGAGAAAGGATAGACGAAAATATAGAACTGGAAAGTTGGACGGCGCACTTTATGGAGCTTCTGGAAGGAACAAAGGAAAGAACGGTGATGGGGATGGAGGAGGACGGAGAAGAGGACAAGGAGGAGGGGGACAGAGAGGAGGAGGAAGAGTTAACAAGAGAAGAAATAATTAAGCAGCTTGTGGAGTTAAAGAAAGGCAAAGCACCGGGGGAAAATGGAATCGAGAATGAAGCATGGAGACTGATGCCGAAAGAAATAGGAGAGGTGTTCGTAGTTCTGTTGAACAAAATATGGAAAGGAGAAGGAATCCCAGAAGAATGGAACAGAGGGTTGATAAGCCCTATATTTAAGAAAGGAGAGAAAAATGAGGTAAAAAATTACAGAGGAGTGACCTTAATGGACACTGCCTACAAGGTATATGCGAATGTGCTGAATGGAAGATTAAAGAAGGAAATCGAAGAGAAACTGGAAGAGGGGCAATTCGGATTTAGAGCGGGGAGAGGTACGGTTGATGCAATATATACATTAAACCATGTGATAAACCGAGAACTGGCAAAGAAGAGGGGGAAGGTGTTCGTGTTCTTCGCGGATTTAAAGGCGGCCTTCGATAAGGTAGATAGAAAAGAACTAGGGAAAATGTTAAGGAAGTTACAGATAGGAAGGAGGCTAAGGAAGAGAATAATGGAAACGTATAGGGAAACGAAGAACATTGTAAAAGTAGGGAAAAGAAGGTCAGAAGAATTTTGGACGAAAAGCGGAGTGAGGCAGGGGTGCCCCATAAGTCCTGCGCTGTTCAACGCTTATGGGTCGGATTTGGAGGCAGAGATGAGGAAGGAGCAAACTGGTGGAATTGTGGTAGGAAGGAAAAAGTTCTGGACAATTGCATACGCAGACGACATGGTGTTGCTGGCAAAGAGTGAACAAGAACTGAGAGAAATGATAAGAAGATTCAAGAGATACCTAGAAAGGAAAGGATTATATCTGAGTCCAGAAAAATCAAAGGTAATGGTGTTTGAGAGGGGAGGTGGAGGAAGGAGCAGGAGAGAGTGGAAGTGGGGGGACGAGAACATAGAGGAGGTGAAAGAGATGAAGTACCTAGGATATGTGATGCAGAAGAATGGAGGATCGGAGAAACACATTGAAGATAGGATGAGAAGAGCGACGATAGCGATGAAGCAAATATGGAGCATTGGGGAGAGGCTATTCAAGGAAGATTTCGGAAGAAGAATGAAAATGTTTGATTCGATAGTGGGAAGCATAGCCTTGTATGGGGCAGAGGTGTGGGGATGGAGAAACGACGAAAGGCTGGATAAAGTAAAGAAAAAATACGTGAAATGGATATTGGGACTGGACAGAAGAACACCAAACTACATTTTGATAGAAGAGACAAAGATGAGGGAACTGAGACTTGAAGCATTGAAAAGGGCAATAAAATATGAAGAAACCGCAAGGAAGTCGAAGAAGAAAATAGTAAGGGAATGTATTAGAGAAATAGACAGAGAGGGGGGAGAGAACGAAGAGCACAAGTGGAGAAGAAGGAGAGGAGAGGTGCTGGAGAGGCTGGAGTTGACCAAGAATGGGCTAGAAGAGAGAAGAAAGAGAGAGGAGCCGGAAAGGATAACGCGAGAAATGATGAAGGGAATAGAAAGAATGGAAAAGGAGGAAAGAAGAAAGAAAATAGGAGAATCGAGATATAATGAGTACTACAGAAGTATAATAACGGAAGGAGTACCGAAATACCTACAGGGAAGAAAGAAAAAGAAGGCCAGGAATGTAATAGCGAGATACAGATGCGGAAACGAAATGAAGGGAAGCCAATATTGGAGAGAGGAAGAAGACAGATAATGCAGAATGTGTAAAGAAGAGGAAGAAAACATATGGCACGTTTTGGGGGAGTGTGAAGCAACGAGAGTAGAGATGCGGATGGAGGAGGTCCTGAGCGAGGGCGGAGGCGGCTATGAGGCAATGAGGAGAGTGGACAGAATTAGGGAGGAGAAGTCGGAGATGGAGGAGGGGGGGAGAGGGGCGAGGGGAGGTGCGGAGCGACGGAAATACCAAAGTCCCTTGGTTAATGTTAAAACTCGAGTCACTATTTTGTTTTATTGTATTTATTTTATTTGGAATTTTTATGAAAGAGAACTTATTGTTTTAATTGATTTAATTTAACTAATTTATGTATTTTAGTATCTGACTTAGTAGTAGGGTTATTTTTGTATTTTATTTTATTGTATTTTATATTTTATTTCATTTATATTATATAATTTATTGTATTTTAGTATCTGACTTAGTATTGGGGTTATTTTTACGTTGGAATTTGGGGATATATTGGCATCTGTGTGTAAAGTAGACTTTCGGAACTCGGCGATGATATTGCAATCTCAAAACAGCGAAAATGGAATCAAATGTATATAAAAGCGCAAATGTATTGGAAGCTATCCAAAGCCGTCAAGGCATGGATTATGAATAAACTAACTAACTAACTAACTATAACCCTTAAATGCCATCCGGGGTCCAGCGGACCCCAGACCCTTTAGAATGATATATTTTCAAATGTTCCCGCCAAAAATGGAGCTCATATTTATTTATTTTTTATTTTTTATTTTTTTTATTTTGGAGCCAATATTTTAACTGTTAGCGATCTTAATTTTTTATACTATTTTGAAATTAAAATTTTAACAATATAAGCATTTTATTCTCTTTTTTAAGCCTTGAACAACATTGAAAATAATTTTCATAACTAAATATCAAAAAATCAATAAGTAAGGAGACATTTTTCATGCTGGGGTCTTCTAGACCCCATGTGTCATTTACGAGATTCTTGAGAGGTGTGGCATTTAAGGGATAAATATAATTTAAAATAAGTTTTATTAAAAATTATTATAAGAATGTTTATAATATTTGAATTTAATAGAAAAAATGTAATAATTTATAGATTTAGAATAATTATAGATTTTAAAAATAAGATTTAATAATAAAAGAAAATATTAATTTAAATTAAATAAGTTAAATAATAATGATAATATTAGTAAAAGTAAAAAATTATTTAGAGAAAAAAATTATTTAAAATATAATATTAAGGAATTAGGCAAAAGGATAAATTCACCTGTTTAATAAAAACATGGTTTTATGATAATAATATAAAATTGTTTTCTGCTTTATGATTTAGTTAAATGGCTGCAGTATATTGACTGTACTAAGGTAGCATAATCAATTGTTTTTTAAAAGGAAGCTAGGCTGAAGGAATTGATGAAATTTATACTGTCTTATAAATTTAGAGATTTAATTTATTAATTAAGTAAAAATACTTAGGTAATATTATGGGACGAGAAGACCCTATAGAATTTAATATAAGATAATATTAAAATTTTTTGGAATAAAATATTAAAAATTATATTTAGTTGGGAGGATTGTTAAATTTGTGGAACTTTAATTAAAATATTATTAATATATTAATGGATAATTGAAAGAATGGTTAAAAATTTTAAAAAGAATTAATTACCTTAGGGATAACAGCGTAATATTTTTGGATAGATCTTATTGATAAAAATGATTGCGACCTCGATGTTGAATTAAAATAAAAATTAAATGTAGATGTTTAATATTTAAGTCTGTTCGACTTTTAAAATTTTACATGATTTGAGTTTAGATCGGCGTAAGCCAGATCGGTTTCTATCTATAATTATTTGAAAAATATTTGTACGAAAGGACTTTATTTTTAAAATTATTATATTTTGTTAGCATAAAAATTTATTTATTTATAATTACTTTGGCAGAATAAGTGCATTAAATTTAGAATTTAATATAAGTATAAGAAGATTCATTATATAAGTAATAATATTATTATTTAATTTTGTGAGGGAGAAAATATTTTCTTTAAAGATATTTATATATTTGATATTGAATTTAATTAGAATATTATTAATTTTGTTAATTGTATTAGTGAGAGTTGCATTTTTAACATTATTAGAGCGGAAAATTTTGGGGTATGTTCAATTACGAAAGGGTCCAAATAAGGTTGGGATAAGAGGGGTTTTACAACCCTTTAGAGATGCAGTAAAATTATTTAAGAAAGAATTTTTTATAATTTATAAATCTAATTATTATTTATTTTATATTTGTCCTATTTTATTGATTTTTATGATATTAATGAATTGAATAATAATACCGTTAATTACTAATATTTATTATATAAATTATTCTTTATTAATAGTGATGATTATTTTAACAGTTATGGGGTATATATTTTTATTGATAGGATGATCTTAAAATTCAATATATTCTATAATTGGAGCAATGCGTGTAGTAGCTCAGACACTATCTTATGAGGTTAGATTTATTATAATTATTTTAAGGGGATGCTGGATACCGACATTACAGTTCATTTTCTTTGACAGGATGGATCTTCGAATTGGCTTTACGGATTAAAAAATCCTTTGACAGGTATAAAGTACGCACGAAAACAAATCCAGCTATGCTCAATTAAAGACCGAAAAAGGCGTAAAATTGTCAACACACAGACACTCACTCAAACATTCACTCGTATAAAAGTTATACGAGGTGAGCGGCATAAATTGAGAGCATAGCTGGACTCGGACAGGAATAATGAACATTGTGGTAGCGATAAAAATACGAACAAGTCTCTAATAAAAAAGATCCATCCTGTCAAACATTTTATTCACATAAACCTACGCGGAATGGTAAGCAGACCGGTGAGCGGACCAAATTACGTAAGACAGTAGTTCCGGATATTTTGGAGAGGTGGCGCTGCTGTTTCATCGATCTGTTGCATCGACCAAAGTACATAATACACGATACCTCCATGTAACGTTGCCCCGATAAAAAATTTGTCATTTAAAAACATATATACATATGTGTAATTACGTACCAAATATATCCAAGTACCAAATATGTTCAAATATGTTTTCTTTCTTTTGTATAATAATGTATTTATATAAATATCTTTTATATAATCATGTATATACATAATTATCGCAATTATACATATGTAAAGAATCCACTCTGCCAATTAAATGAACCTATACAAAGTGAATTATTTAAAATAAAGGTAGACGAACTGTTTAAAAAATCGCCTCTATTTCTAAGTCGATCGTTGTAGGTAACAATAGAGATAGAAAATGTTTATATACAAAAACAAGTTGAATTTTTTAACGAATCAGATAATACCAAATATCACCTAACGTATTCACTCTTTACGTTTCAAGAGTTTATGTTGCTACGTCAAAATACCAATTGGGATAATGGTATACATAAAGCTATGCGTTAAATTTCAATATCGTTATAATGATGCTCAATGAATTGTAAATTTTGAACGCAACCTTGTCTCAGTTTTCTTACAACAGTTTATTTTACTTTCCAGAGAATAATATACACTTGTTACAATGACGTGTAAAACAATATAACAGTGCTTATTTAAAAGATTTCTGTGCTGTACAATATTAATGACAGGCAAGTACAGGCAAATTAAATTAATACAGATTTTTATATTACTTGTAGATGCCAGTACTCTAAACATACCAAGTAATAATCCTAATTAATATTTACGGTTTTTGTATGATAAAGTACTGCAATAGGGATTCACTACAAATAAAAAGTTACAAAGGAAATTGATATAAAGCATTGGTATAGTCTTTTTTAATTATTTAATCAAACATCGGTATCAATAGTCAATTGACTCCTATGATCTGACAAATACAAAAATAATATATAAATCACCATTACTATTTTGATAAATTAATCGAACAAGTTTACAGAATAGTTTTTAAAACTTATAATAGGCTCTGCACATACAATAGAGAGTCACTACAGATAAAGAGTTACAAAGGAAATTAATTGATATAAAGCATTGGTATAGTCTTTTTTAATCGAACATCGGTATCAATAGTCAATTGACTCTTATGATCTGACAAATGCAAAAATTATATATAAACCACCATTATTATTTTGATAAATTAATCGAATAAGTTTACGGAATAGTTTCTAAAACTTATAATAAGCTTTACACATACATACATATTTATAGTATACAACACATATATACACACAAATATGTAAATAACAAAAAAGAAATATATATATATATTTTTTTGTTATTTACATATTTGTGTGTATATATATGTGTGTGTGTGTATGTGTGTGTGTGTCGTGTGTGTGTGTATGTGTATGTGTGTGTGTATGTACGTATTGCATACTATATCTTCCATATATGAAACTGCAACTTTTCCATTTCAGTATAATATAATGTAAGAAATAAAACTAAAAAAAAAAGAAATGAAAGAAAATATACGAAAAAAAACTATATCTTCCATATATGAAACTGCAACTTTTCCATTTCAGTATAATATAATATAAGAAATAAAACTAAAAAAAAAAAAAAGAATTGAAAGAAAATATACGAAAAAAAAACTATATCTTCCATATATGAAACTGCAACTTTTCCATTTCAGTATAATATAATGTAAGAAATAAAACTAAAAAAAAAGAAACGAAAGAAAACATACATAAAATAAGTTGAACATAAAAAAGCACATTCTCGAGAACAAGAAATCGAGAATCGATCGCATCGGAACATCTAAACGAACAATCTTTTCGCGTTCAAATAACATGCAGCTCTGCTGATATTGGAATTAACTATTTCTCCAATATAAGTCGAGTTTTTTAATTCATTTATGGACTAATCGCATTATGCGCAGACACAACTTTGCTTTGTAAAACCAGTATTTGCGCATAATATGATTGATCAATTGATGAATTAAAAAACTCGCCTCATATTAGAGAGATAGCTAATTCCAATTTCAGAAGAGCTACATATGTATGCGAACACGAAAACATTGTTCGTTTACATGTTCCCATGCGATTCTCGATTTGTCGTTCTCGAGAATGTGCTTACACGCAGCCGGTCGCAATGGAAATAATTCAGGTGAAGGTACAAAGATCTACGATCTGCTGGAACTCGTTCTCAAAATGTTGTCCTTCACTTATAACTCAATCATAAGTGAAAGAAAACATCTTGAGAACGAGCTCTGTAACAGCAGGGCAGATCTCGTACCTTCATCTGAATTATTTCCATTATTTTTAATTGAACCCCGGCGGCGGTACGTATCCTGATTGATACACCGGCTGCTGCGTCGGCGCGTACATTGGTGTCGACGCGTACATCGGCGCTGGTGGGTACTCCGTGTGCGGCGGCGGTGCGTACACCGGCTGCGGCGGCGCGGGCGGTGCGTACACCAGCTGCGGCGGCGGTGCGTACACCGGCTGAGGAGGCGCTGGTGGATACATCGGGTGCGGTGGTGGTGCGTATACCGGGTGCGGCGGTGGTGCGTATACCGGCTGCGGCGGCGGTGCGTATCCAGAATGGGCCAAGTGCCCTCTCTTGCGCCTCTCTGCCGCCACCACTCGCCTCATCCACTGTTTTATAATCTAAAACAATATATATTAAATTATTTGCATATACATTAATTACATATGTAACATATTTAATTAATATTATACAAATATATAACAATAATACACATAAATTATATTAAAACATGCTTAATCATCACATGCTAACTTTTGTGCCAATATAAATTATATAGACCTCATGAGATTTAATTTAAATTTCTTATGTGCAAATCCCTTTTCTATTAGCTGCTAAAGATGTAAGCAAAATGCTTGATTTGTAATTTTCAGACAATGTTATGATTTAAGTTTTTGTGTAAAGTAATGCACAGTAACTGTCTTGTATCTCAAGTCTTAAATGTGAATACGAGGACAACATTTGCAAGAAATATACGTATGTAAACACATGAACAAGTAACAATTTTACTGTATATTGTACTGTAAAAAGATTATTGAAACATATAATACTATTAAATCAAACATTTTATTTCATAGAACGTTTGATTTAATATTTTATTTCTTATACAAAAGTTAAAAGTATTGTGTCATAAATATCTATAAAATATTCATCTATAATTAGCAGTCATACAGTAAAATTGTTATTTTCCTGTGTTTACATACGTATATTTCTTGCAAATGTTGTCCTCGTATTCACATTTAAGACTTGAGATACAAGACTGTTACTGTGCATTACTTTACACAAAAACTTAAATTATAACATTGTCTGAAAATTACAAATCAAGCATTTTGCTTACATTTTTAGCAGCTAATAGAAAAGGGATTTGCACATAAGAAATTTAAATTAATTCTCATGAGGTCTATATAATTTATATTGGCACAAAAGTTAGCATGTGATCGGATAACTTTATCCTTAGGATAAACTCACTCTTCATCTCTTTCTAACCTAACTCTTAGAGAGAGACGAAGAGTGAATTTAACCTAAGGATAAAGTTATCCGACGGTGAAGAAACCGGGCATTAATGTAGAATGACGCATATGTATATAAATTATGCAGTTATTTTATACCTTTTTATGTGTATTCGGCATTCTTTGGTAATCTGGATTCGATGCTGGCGTTGGTGCTACTATCGCTGCTGGTGTCGCTGGCGCCGAGGTTGACGTTGACGCTGACGATGACGATGGTAGCCATGCCGATGCCGCCGACGGCGCCAGGGCTGCTGCCGGCGAAGCTGGTGTTGACGATGGTGGCCATGGCGATGTTGACGACGGCGCCGGGGCTTCTGCCAGCGCTAGCGCCGGCGCCGCGGCTTCTGCCAGCGCTAGCGCCGGCGCCGGGGCTGGTGTTGATGGCGTCGACATTGTCGTCGCACCCAAGCTTTTTGCTGGAAAAATTGCAAATAATTAAAATTATATGTCTCTTTTTCTCATTCGCTCGTTCGTTGAATGAATGAGAAAGAGTGAGCAAGCGAATAAAGAAGAGAAAAAGAACGCAGAAGAAAACGAGAGTGAGCGAATGAGTGAAAACGCAAGAGAATAATTCTTTCAAATGTATCTCTCGTTTTCTTCTGCTTTTTTTCCCTTTCTTTCCTGCTTTCTCTCGCGATCATTCACTCACTCACTCACTCACTACACTAATTACTACACTATTATATACATTTATATTAAAAAATGTGTCTACTTACATTTTTTCCTCGTCGACATCTTCACGTGGCGTGGAAAGCACTAGTTGTAAATAGCCGTCCGGACAAAACACGATCGAACATCGAGGCATCGAGCACGCCAGCGAATTCACGTTGTGGCGCGCCACAACGGCGTACGACACGTGATCCAGAGTTGCCGCGTGTGCGCTCAGCTACAGCGTTGCCACGCGCTCAGCGCTCGGCTTGCAAAACGTCGCTGGTGGACTTTTCGACGTTCGGGCGAAAGCAACACGCCGCGCCGCTACTCAGTGATCCCGCAGGACGCAATTTGTTTAAAAAATGTATAGAGCTCTCAGTTTTCAACCAATTTAAACGCATTTTTTTTAAATGATCGTCTTGAAATTTGCAAGAGATCCTTCGAGGCCGATTTTTAAATATTATTGCTAGGAATTAGTTATAAATATCAATACAGGTACTTTTTCCTTACAGTAAACTTTGATTGCCGAGTAATTGCACAAAATGTATTTAAATGAATTGATAAACTGTATATTTGCGCGCGCACTTGTACGTGAGTATTTATTAACCATATTTATGCATACAAGCTTACACTTTTCCATTTTAACTTTTACCATACAAAAATCAATATAAAATAATTTCTACATTATCAAATATTTGTATATCTCATAAGTGAATAAAGTAAGTATGTAAAATTAGTGTTATGTAGTAAATATTAAAAAGAAAAGTGTAAGCTTGTTGCATATAAAAAATTTGTTATATTTATACGAAAAAATTCAAAATTTGCATATTTTTAAGATTTAAATAAGACGTGCTTTATGCGACATCTATTTGTTACTGCATTATGTATTTCACTCTAAAAACATCATTTATTAATAATAAACAAGAGAAATAAAATATGAAAAATAAAAAAATTAAAAATTTTTGGCTTGTATACAGTTTTAGAAAAAATTAATTGCATTATTTGTTTATAGCTCGACAAGCTACCCCAGATTTAAAAAAAATCATCGTTCTACATTAATTTATTGTTCAGAAAATGTAAGTTTGAAGTAGGAGTTTGAAGGCACAATTCAATTCAGGCTCGTGCACGCAGCGAACCGCCCGCGCCGCGGCGAGCAGCATCGTCGAGCGCACGCACACACACAAACATACACACGTACACAGTAAAAAATTTTGTTTATCAAAATGTCAATGAAAGTCCACTCTAAATTTTGTGTTAAAAATAACTTATTCATCGTGTTACTTGTTGACATGTTAGAAATGTTATACATTTAGAAATGTTATATCGACATTTTTTACAATATATGTTTACAATAATGTAAAAATAACTTGTAAAAAATGTTGATATAACTTTCCTAAATGTCAACAAGTAACACGATGAATGAGTTATTTTAACACAAAATTTAGAGTGGACTTTCATTGACATTTGGTACACAAAATTTTTCAGGGTGTACACACGCACTCTCTCTCAAGCGCGCGACTCACTGATACGCATTTCCTTAAAGTGCTCTTCACACTACGTATTACGGACGCGTATCGGATTGAGATTGCGGATCACGGATCGTAATCTAGCCAATCGCAGACGAGCAGCTCATCTGTGATTGGCTGATATCCGATCCGCGATCCGTAATCCCAATCCGATCCGCGTCCGCGATACGTAGTGTGACACGGGCATAACGCTGGCGCGGGATAGTCTCGCCGCTCGCGGTAAACAGCGGTAAAAAAAAGAAGAATCACAGAGAGAGATAGAGGGCCAATTCCTTTTAGTGACACAAGTCGACACAAGTGTCGTTCTGTCTTTGTTATTCATTGAATGCCAAGAAGGATAGAACGATGTTTGTGTCGACTTGTGTCGCTAAAAGGAATTGGCCCAGACTGTGTCGCAACGACCGTTCGTGAAAATCCGTTCGTGACACGAAACGTGCTGCTTTTGACGTGCTTTGACGTGATCGGGAGTGATTACATTATACATTTCTGCATTCACGTTGTGTTTTACGTGTTCTGCACGAGTATTTATTAAGACAATAGTACTTTTACAATTATGGTGTTACATCGCACGAAGAACTTGCCTCGAGGTGCCTGGAGACTCTCTCGGAAACACGCCTTCATGAAAAGGTAAAGTGTTTATACATTTACTAATTTACACAGAAATAAATTGCCACATCAATCATATTTTATGTATAATATAAGATATTAATATTATTCTGTTTAATTATATTAACTATTTGAATTGTTGAGGTTATAATAATACGGTTAGAAAAGATAAAGTTAGTAAAATATAGTTTTTATCAGATTAAGGGCCGATATCACAGTCTCCGATTAACGTGATCCTCCGATTAAACTCACTCTGCATCTCTTTCTAGAGGGATAGTTAGAAAGAGATGCAGAGTGAGTTTAATCGGAGGATCACGTTAATCGGAGACTGTGATATCGGCCCTAAGGCATGTTCGTTTATTGCTGACAGTTCATTGCCAGTACTGCAAACGTATAGTTTATGTCACGCACATTACAGACTTCCAGTACCGGCAGTGAACTGTCAGTGATAAACGAACATGTCTCAATATTCTTATTAAATTTTTTTATCATTACATATAATTTTATTTTATCAATGATTTGAAATTAATATAATTCACACATGTTTTACTTATTTCTTGGGGAATACGTTATAAACGTTTCAGAGTAAATTATCATTTAAGAATTTGTATATTATTAGTATCTTTTTCTATATTAATTTATATTTTAAATGTTTATAAGAAAGGAATAACATTTACATTTATTTAATTAAAAGAAATTTTAATGATTTTTGATTTTAGACTTGTGAGCTTTTTGAATATGTGTAGGGCTTTCTGCATGCCAATTTATATTTTTCATACATGATTGCCTAAAGCACACGTTGATGAACCAGTTTGTGGGTCAATTAGTATTAGCGGGAGTATTATTAAAAACAGACAGGTATGCATTAATTTGATTTCAATGACATTTATTAAAAGAATATTAAAACTTAGTTATTTAATTTTTAAATTAAGAATTGTAGGAAGGACTTAAGTATGAATAGTTAGTTTGGTTCAGGTTGACATTAAGAAATTAGTAGCTTATTTCTCTGTAGTTCATGTAAATATATCGGATGCAATCACATGACTATTTAAATTACAATTTTTATATGGGTATATTATAATATATAAAAGTTGCTTATGGGCTTTGTTTATCTGTTATTTTATATATTAAATTTATATTACAAGCATATTGGTAGACGATTATTAATTTTATAAACAGAAATAATAGGGAGAAATTACTGTCATAAGCAGAGACCGGATCGCGGTGACGTTTTCCCCAGTTCACGCACGTGCTAGTGGCCGAGCGCCGCAAGAAGCAGTACCGCGTATGTGCGCCGCGCCAGTCTAGCAAAGGGGGCACCATCGCGTAAAGTGTCAAAAAAAAAATATATATATATAGTAGGTACATATGTATATACTGTTATATAATTATTAATAATGTATATGATAAATAATTTATTATATATATATGTATGTACATACTGTTTGTATACATCAGAGCTGGGATTTAGTTGCACATTTCGGGCCGATTCCCGAGGCGACGCCTCCTATTCCCCCACTGCCGCTCGAGACTCGGCGGCCGAGCCGCCGACAGCGCGCTTGACACTGTTTCTCAGGAACGTCACGCGTGCTATACGTAGGATGGAACTACATTCCCCCCGAGCAATATTAAGGAGGTATGCCACCTTTGAGCATGAAATTTAACCTCTTTTTCACGATTTTTTTTAACATATAAGGAATAGAGCAATCGAAAATCGGCTTTAAGGGGTCTTTTTATTATACATTGAAGATGTAAAAAAAAAAATTTTTGTATATAAAATTATTCGTATATAAAATATACACCCTGTCAAAAGAGGCCGTGTGCGTCACGGGGGTCCAGCTGGTGTACACGATTTCGGCTGACTGGTATGACCTAGAACAGAAATCCAAAAAAATTCTTAATCTGTGATAGATTGGCTATGGAGGTACGTAGCCGTTTTTAAATTGGATTGTTAGTTTTTTTTTGGGAACCAATTTATACACAATTTTTCAGTGTAAATTTGGACACTTTTGTTCAAATTAGTGTCAATTTCGCAAAAATCAGTATTTTTCAAAAATCCTACGTACCTCCATAGCCAATCTATCACAGTTTAAGAATTTTTTTGGATTTCTGTTCTAGGTCATACCAGTCAGCCGAAATCGTGTACACCAGCTGGACCCCCGTGACGCACACGGCCTCTTTTGACAGGGTGTATATTTTATATACGAATAATTTTATATACAAAAAAATTTTTTTTTACATCTTCAATGTATAATAAAAAGACCCCTTAAAGCCGATTTTCGATTGCTCTATTCCTTATATGTTAAAAAAAATCGTGAAAAAGAGGTTAAATTTCATGCTCAAAGGTGGCATACCCCCTTAAGTAGCCAGTTAGAACAGTTTTTATTTTAATAATTAATAATTGAACATCCTTATATTATTATTATTATTAATATTCTATATATATTGTTGCTATTAAATTACATATTTAAATAAAACCTGTAATAATTATATAATATTTTATTTGGAACTCTTAGTTTGTGTGCTACACTTATAACAAAATTACATAATAATCCATTTATTTTCGCAATATATATAGAATATAATTGATTAAAAAATCGGTAAGCGTGGTGTGTGTAGAAATATGTAGATTCTATATATAATTACACAGGACCACAAAAATTTTTTTTTGAAAAGCAACTGGGATCAGAGTAGGTGTTTCTTATAGATTTTGGGTCACTAAATCCGAATTCGTAAACCGTTTTGCTCCATCACGTCTAGATTTTTAGATAATCGAGAAAATAGCGGAAAAATCTGTGAAAATTGAAATAAACATTTAAAGAAAGAGCAAAAGTATAACATCAAAGAAAGAGAAAAAGTATAACATCAAAATGCGGTCACAGAACTGATTTAAATATATTTTGGTAAGTTAAATAAAGTGCAAAAAAGGAGGATGTTAAAAAAGGGACGAATTTCGCCCAAAAAGGTGTAAGTAAAAGAAATAGTGTTTTTTGTAGATCTTGATCTCCTGAATACGATAAAGCTAATAAAAAGTTCGTGGTGCTTGGGGAACACCTTGAAAATTGAGCATAAACGTGGTGTATTTACAGAAATTCGGATGATATATGCTATATCATAAAATGTACTGGTGAAAGATTTGTTGGGAAGAGGGAAAAGGGGGAAGAAAGAGTGTTGTGTGTGTGTGTGTGTGCGCGTGCGTGCGCGCGCGCGCGGGTGCGGTGTGCGCGTGTGTGCGCGGGTGCGTGTGTGTGTGTATGTGCGCGGGTGCGTGCGTGTGTGTGTGTGCGTGTGTGCGTGCGCGGGTGCGGGTGCGTTACGTGTGTGTGTGTATGTGCGCGGGTGCGAGTGCGGGTGTGCGCGTGTGTGCGCGGGTGCGGGTGTATGTGTGCGAGAGTGTGTGCGTGTGTACGTGCGCGGGTGCGGGTGCGTGTGCGTGTGTGTGTGTATGTGCGCGGGTGCGGGTGCGGGTGTGCGCCTGTGTGCGCGGGGTGCGGATGTATGTGTGCGTGTGTGTGTGCGCGGGTGCGTGTGTGTGTGCGTGTGTGTGCGTGCGTGTGTGCGTGTGTGTGTGTGCGTGTGTGCGTGCGCGGGTGCGGGTGCGGGTGCGGGTGCGGGTGCGGGTGCGGGTGCGGGTGCGGGTGCGGGTGCGGGTGCGGGTGCGGGTGCGGGTGCGGGTGCGGGTGCGGGTGCGGGTGCGGGTGCGGGTGCGGGTGCGGGTGCGGGTGCGGGTGCGGGTGAGGGTGCGTGTGCGGGTACGGGTGTGTGCGCGCGTGCGCGTGTGTGCGAGTGTGCACACACCCGCACACACGCGCACACACACGCGCACACCCGCACACACCCGTACCCGCACATGCACCCGCACTCGCGCACGCACACATGCACACACACACGCACACAAAACACTCTTTTTTCCCCCTTTTCCCTCTCCCCAACAAATCTTTCACCAGTACATTTTATGATATAGCATATATCTCATCCGAATTTCTGTAAATACACCACGTTTATGCTCAATTTTCAAGGTGTTCCCCAAGCACCACGAACTTTTTATTAGCTTTATCGTATTCAGGAGATCAAGATCTACAAAAAACATTATTTCTTTTACTTACACCTTTTTGGGCGAAATTCGTCCCTTTTTTAACATCCTCCTTTTTTGCACTTTATTTAACTTACTAAAATATATTTAAATCAGTTCTGTGACCGCATTTTGATGTTAAACTTTTTCTCTTTCTTTGATGTTATACTTTTGCTCTTTCTTTAAATGTTTATTTCAATTTTCACAGATTTTCCGCTATTTTTCTCGATTATCTAAAAATCTAGACGTGATGGAGCAAAACGGTTTACGAATTCGGATTCAGTGACCCAAAATCTATAAAAAACACCTACTCTGATCCCAGTTGCTTTTCAAAAAAATTTTTTTGTGGTCCTGTGTTATTATTGTATAATTATAATTAGGATAATAGTTTCCACGCTACCCATGAGGTACTATTGCTGACGCGTTTTTTTAAAAGTGGTTTCCCCAGTAGGCCTACTCCACTAAAGAGAAAAATAATGTGACAAAATTTATTAATAAGCGGAAAAGCGGAAATCAAAAGAACAATAAATAATTGTAAAAATTAAGTTGATTTTCTAGGCCGTTTACATGATTCTACAAGAGATGGGATATCTATAGGAATGTTAGAAGAACTAGCTCGCATTAATGAAGCTAATGATGTATCGTTTAATGAAGAACGTTTATCGGTTTTTATACATTTCATCTTCGAAAATGAGCATTCACATAAGTACGTGGATCCGAACATGGAAAAAATTCGAAGACCAAAATTTTTAAGATTAGGGTATTTTAAATGATCTAAAATCTTAAAAAAATCCGCTTCTTTTTCTGGACGCGTTTTGAGGGAAAGATCATTTTGCAAATTGCAAAGTTTCTCTTGATATTCTAAATTTTGTTCTTCGATTTCCGCAGTGAAAGGATTTTCAAAAAGAACTAAGTCCTTTCTAAGACTTTCAAAGTCAGTGTCGAACTGACTTATTAAAGAGTCAATTAAATAAATATATTTTTTAAAATTGCAAACTGTGCCGTATTCTTCGAAGAGAATCTGGCAAGAGGGGTAGAAATGAAGATTGTCTTTTTCTAAGTGATTTTTAAATAAAACTAGTTTCCTACGAAATGAGTCAATATGACTAACTAATTGACATATTGTCTGGTTGGTCTTATGTCCAGACAATATGTCAATCAGTTAGTCATATTTACTCATTTTGTAGGAAATTAGTTTTATTTAAAAATTATTTAGAAAAACATACTTCTCATTTCTATCCCTCCTGTCAGATTCTCTTCGGAGAATACGGCACAAGTTGTAATTTAAAAAAATGTTTTATTTCATGACTTTGACATTTAATTGACTGATATTCAATTGACATTAATAAGTCAGTTTGACACGCGTTTTACTGACTTTGAAAGTCTTAGAAAGGACTTAGTTCTTTTTGAAAATCCTCTCACTGCGGAAATCGAAGAAAAAATTAGAATTTTAAGAGAAAATTTGCGATTTGCAAAATAATCTTTCCCTCAAAATGCATTCAGGAAAAGGAGTGGATTTTTAAAAAAATTTAGATAATTTAAAGTATTCTAATTTCAAAATTTTGGTCTTAGAATTTTTTTAATGTTCGAATTTACATACTTATGTAAACGCTCATTTTCGAAGATTAATATATAAAAATACAATAAACGTTCTTCCTTCAGCGATACATTATTAGCTTCATTAAATGCAAAATATTTTTTTCTAACATTCCTATATTATAGATATCCCATCTCTTGTAGAATTATGTAAATGGCCCTAGAAAATTGACTTAATATTTACAATTATTGATTGTTCCTTTGATTTCACTTCATTTGTTTATTAATAAATTTTTTCACATTATTTTTCTTTTCAGTGGAGGCCTGGAGAAATTACTTTAAAAGAAAAATACGTCAGCAATAGTACCTCATGGGTGGCGTGGAAACTATTATCCTAATTATAATTATACAATAATAATTATATATAGTACATATTTCTACACACACCACGCTTACCGATTCCTTAATCAATTGTATTCTATATATATTGAGAAAATAAATGCATTATTATGTAATTTTGTTATAAGTGTAACACACAAACTAAGAGTTCCAAAAAATATTATATAATTATTACAGGTTTTATTTAAATATGTAATTTAATAGCAACAATATATATATAATATTAATAATAATAATAATATAAGGATGTTCAATTATTAATTATTAAAATAAAAACTGTTCTAACTGGCTACTTAATATGCTCGGGGGGAATGTAGTTCCATCCTACGTATAGCACGCGTGACGTTCCTGAGAAACAGTGTCAAGCGCGCTGTCGGCGGCTCGGCCGCCGAGTCTCGAGCGGCAGTGGGGGAATAGGAGGCGTTCGCCTCGGGAATCGGCCGAAATG